>NC_067282.1:161868030-162171060 GCF_020740795.1 Apus apus
AGCATTAAGAAAGAAAAATGTGTTCTCTTTCCCATAGTGATTCTGTAATTTTTCCACAAATAGTTCACATTGATGTTTTTCATAGTTTCCTACCTCAGAAGTACTCACCAATTCAAACTGAAAATACTGGCAATTGGCTTCTTTTTGTATTTCAGATCTGTCTTTCATTAAGATTACTTTTGTTCAATCCCTGTGTTTCTGAAAAACTCCTAAGATGAGAGAGCTCTAGCTCTGCAATTTCTGCAAGATAACATAAGGTATTCTGTAATATTAATTAATTTCACACAGTATTAACATACATTATATTTAAACCAAGTTAAACAGTATTTTTAAAAGATGCTCCATATTTAGGACAAAAGTTTGTAGTTATATTAAGAGGTAGATTCAGGTCTTATTACTGGTTCCTGTTCTTTCATCTTTATGCTACACCAGCATGGTGTTTCTTATAGAAGTCCTGCTGAGGCCATGTATTTTATCTTTTCACTGTCTTTTTACCAATTTTTTGTTAGGAATTTATTTAGTACTTTGATTTTGCAGTTTTCTGTTCCATTTCAACTGACTTTCCATAAAATTGTGAAATTATTATTTGCAATTATTATCTCAGTGCTAAAATAATATTTTTTCAAGTGTAAATACATCTGTATTCACTGCCTGAACCTCTTATTTCTTTTTTTCTTATTTCTAGCTTTTCTTCCTGTTTTTTACTAGGGTTTTTTTGCTGATCTGTTCCTAGTTTTAATGACCTCCTAGAGACAGTGTTCAAATAATATTATACAGTATTTTTATGCTGTTTGTACTATCTATGATAGCAAATTACAGATAATAAACTGGGGTTTTGAATATAACTCTACTAACAAGCAGTGAACATTTCTTTGCTCTCAGCTTTTTAATCAGTGAAAAAAAATGGACATGGTTTGAGAAAAAGAAAACCATGGCAGGCAACAAGTCTTACCTAAATTCTCAAGATAATTTTATTATTCCTGTTATTTAGGTCTATATAATTCAGTTAAGAACCTTTTCAACTCTGGTTATGAATTACAACCCCTAGTTAATATCAGCTGTTACTGATTTAATTATTACTCCAAATAAGAAGTGTATGGAATGGAACAGGATGCTTGGGACATTTCAGAAAAGAACAAATTTTCCTGGAATCATAAGGGAGGTCAGTGCAGGCTACAAAGAGAACCCAAGAAATCTGAGCAATGAACTGCTATGATTAGTTTTACATAATTATTTTTCGCTTTGAAATATTTTTTTTTCAAATTTTTATATAATCCAACTGTGAGTGCAAACATTCTTTTCACAGAGGTTATGCAATCTCCTGTATTTATAAATTGCATTTTATCATGTTAGTCGTTTCACAAAATGGATCTGAGGTATGTGTATTAGAAAAAAATATTTATTTTTCTATTTTGAGTAGAACATGGTTTTCTCTTACTTTAGGCTGCTAAGCTTCAGATGTAGGATGAGAAAACAGTGATTTGGTATTGACTTTCAAAGTGAAACAGAAATGTTAAATCAGTTGCTCAGTGGTGTGAATTCTTACACAGAGGGGAGAACATTTTGTAAAAAATTAAACAGGCTTTTTAAAGCCTTCTTTTCAACCATCAGTGGTTTGTTGGTTTGTTTTTTTTCCCCCAGAAAACAGATCTTTCAGACCTTCCCTTAAGCCTAAACATAGCCTCTTTTACAAAGTTTTTGGTACAGCACATCTTGAAGAAAAATCTAACCTCACTATTTCAAGGGAAATACCAGTGAAATAGATTTTACATGGGAACCTTATGTTCAAATCATGAAATGTTATTAGTATAAATGTAATTCACAGCATGAAGTTTGGAAAATATTTCTCATTTTGAGTTCTAAGTAACTTGTGCTGTAGTTACATTTTTAACCTAGCGTGATTAAGTATGTCACTATGAATATTTGGTTACTCTAACTGAATAGTTCATATATCTGTTATTGTCATCTCTGCATTTTTTAAATTAGAAGCTTAGTTTGTTCTAGTTTTATTGTGACTTTCCCTCTCTTGATTATTGCTTTTTTTAATAGTACTGAAGTGAAGAAAATTGTGTATTTCATTATTTTACCTTGACTTGAGTCTAGTATCTCAACACACACACAAGACTGCTGTGCAATTTATGTGCAGAGGCTGAAAATATTTCCTTTTGCTCAAGTATTTATATAATTTGTGTGGTATAGAGGAATTACTTGCTCTTTACTTCGAAAGCACAGCTGAATGTTGCACTGCTGTGCGTAGCAACCTTTTTTTGTAAAATTGCATGATTAGACAAACTGCCCAAGATTTGGGAAATCCACAAGTGTTCTTTAGTCTGAGGGACTGAAATTGATATCTCCTACTCCAAAGTGAACATCCCAACAATTAAGCCAGAAACTACTGATGCGTCTCTTATCTTATGAGGATTTCAACAAGGAAGTGCATCAGATTTTCAATTTCAGTGAAAGTTTTTTGTTTCAGAGTATTGTGGTAGCAGGCTTGGTGCCAGTATGTTTTATCTATGCTTAGTGGCAGTAGAAAATAAGATTTATGCTTGAAGTTCCAGTGGGGTGGGATACAGCTATTCTCAAACTAAAAGCCACCACTCTCAGAAACTATTATTTTGTTGAAATAAAGTACTCTGAAACTAGTGATACAAGATTAATTCATCCATATAACCAGCTCTTCAGTTCCTACTTTTATTTCAGTGTTTGTCTGATACAAACTGCAGAAATATTCTTGGGATTATCTTTAGGAGGGGACACAAAACCTTGTATCTTCACCTCCACTTGAATTCCTTCTCCGTATTCTAAACATAAATATGGATAGATAAGTCCTTTTTTAATTCTTCTCACCATCCTCACTTGCTTTCTTGGCTGCATATAATCGTTGAGAGGTGAATACCAAGCAGTCTTGTGTGGGAAGTCAGCTAAAATTATTGTATCCCTAAACATACACAAAATGTAGACCGCTAATTAAGAGCACTTGGGTTTCAGTTTGTTTACTTTGGGGCTTTCTCTCCAGAGAAATATGCCAGTATTATCTGTGGGGTGTCATGATTCTTATTTTTCTTTTTTTAAGCAAGTTGACAACTGAATTTCATAAAAAGCACACTGAATAAAACAGTGGAGGCAGTGCTTCTCACACCGGGAGCATGGGCTAGTAACAGAGACCAAGAAAAGAGCAAGAATTCCTTGAGCTGGAGCTTTAGGCGAACACTTCAGAAATTGAAGCTATGCCTCAGGCAACAGAATACATTAGTGCCTTTTTCTGAATCTCTCTCATTAATTTGGATACCTAAAATCATAATAATATTCAATTAAGGCAAAAAAAACCCCAACAACCAGCTACTGAAGATCTTTTCTGTGGCAAATATCCTGAAAAAGAAGCATATTCCTCAAGTATGTATATTCATTTTCTAGTAGAAAATCCTACTGTTATGCAGAAAATTACAGGTAATACAGGTTCTTTTAAAACTGAAAATAGATTAATTTAAACTTTTAATAATCTGTTCTAAATAATTAGTCTGAATGCATAGAAACATCATCAACCAATAGTCTTAAGGAGTACAGCATAAATACTTAAATATGTTAGACCATTTTGTAATACAGTTTTGTAAAAGTCTTTGTGTTACATGAGTTACTGACAGGAAAATGTGTTTGCACCCGAAGAAACAACTGATTGATAGGCATCTTGATGTGATCATAAAAGAGTTTAATTTGCTTCACTGATCTTTTGATAAGAAATAAAAGTACCTCACCATCCTACTGATTTTCATCTTAACATGAAAGTATTTGAAAGTTTATCTTAAAGCTGTAATTGCAGTATTTCTTGCTGCATCACTGGTTGTTTTGTTTGATTGTTGTTTTGTTTTTTTTTTTTTATTTGGCTTGCTGATTACCACGCAAATGTATTTTTGACTCATATGTGAATCACCAGTATCCCATCTTCAGTCTCAGACTTCTAGTCATCAGTTTTCCTGTGGCCTGATGACAGGGCTTAAGACTGTAAACTCATGACAGTTCACTGTGATTACTTTATCAGATCTGAAATTAAGTTAATATTGCAGTATTGTCTGTTTTTCTGAGTAGATAAGTGTTAATTAATTCAAATCATTAACTAATCAGCCATTTTTTTTCACAAAGCATATCATTTGAGACATTAATAATTATGAGAAAGTGTTGATGATAAAAACAATGTGTTCTCTACCTTAAAAAGCAGTGTTTGTCTGCAACCTTCTTACATGCAAGTCTCTGATACGTCTGGTCTCAAGTCTTTCATTTAATTGTCATTTGCTATTGTGAGGATACTTTAAATTATCACAGTGTCTTTTCTTCCTTAGTCCTCTTGAGAATGACCCAAACAGCATACATGGTTGTATCACTCTAACTGTACATATAAGCTTCTCCTATTTCCATGCATACCTTGATATTTCCAAAGAGAATTTATGCTACTGGTTTGCAATAACTATCATCAAGAACATTCATTTTCAAGAGGAAATGCATCCTATAGTCCCAGGACACAATACTTGAAGCATGTTGAGTATTCTTTCTATTCACAATATCTACAAGGTCTTTGAAATTTCCATCATTCCAAAGCACAATGTCCATGACAAAATGTGCAAACCTGATGTTCTATTTTGTTAGCTTTTTTAAACCTTCTGATTTATGGTATGGATTTTTTGTGGAAACATTAGATGGACTTTGAATACCATCACAGAAGATGCATTACATCAGTCTGTAACTTCAGTTCAGAGTATGCTGAAGACAGCTCACTTCTGAAAACCATTACAGTCACAGAATCACAGAATGCTAGGGGTTGGAAGGGATCTCTGGAGATCATCTAGTCCAATCTTCCTGCTACAGGAGGATCCCCTAGAGCAGATTACACAGGAACACATCCAGGCAGGTTTTGCATGTCTCCAGGGATAGAGACTCCACAACCTCCTTGGGCAGCCTGTTCCAGAGCTCAGTTACCCTTAGAGTAAAGAAGCATTTTCTTATATTTAGGTTAAACCTCCTGTGTACCAGTTTGTGACCTTTGCTCCTTGTTCTGTCACTGGATACCACTGAGAAGAGTCTCACCCCATGCTCCTGACACTCATCTTTTCGATGTTTATAAATGCTGATGAGATCCTCCCTCAACCCCCTTTTCTCTAAGATAAAGTGACCCAGCTCTCTTAGCCTTCTTAATGCACCCCAGGATGTCACTGGCCTTCTTGGTTGTGAGGGCACGTTGTTGGCTTATGGTCAGGCTGTTGTCCACCATGGCTCCCAGTCAGAAACATTCAGTCTGAGAACGTTATTTCCCTTCACAGCAGCTGAAATCAAGTGAATACTATGTTTAATTCGAAGTGATTCCAGTAAGATTCTTAACTTTTTGGTAACTTTGGCAAATCTGCATAACTTATGCTTCAGGTAACTTCATTTAATCCTAACTTGACCATTTATTTTAAATTAGCATATTTACATTTTTATGACAAGTGGCTAACAGGGCTATTTAAGGTTCACAAAGTTTCTTCATATACTTATATAGCTATGTTTGATTATAGAGTTTTGGTATTCTCCAGTGTATTGGAAAAGGTGAAGGACACAGTTTTGTAGTTATAGGAAATATAAAAAAACCCTGGTTTAGGGACAGTAAACTAGAAAAGGAAACAAATGAGAATCAGTAGGGAAAAAAAAAAAAAAAAGGTTGTTAAACGTTGCATATTTACACTTTTTCAGTGCATCCTAGTTTGCATAATATTTATAAGCTTTTACAGCCTACAAAAGCTATCAGCAAAACCATATTTGCAGCTTAAATGTTGGATACATTCTATTTTCTAAACAGTGAGAGTAGCTGTGTGATGAGTGCAAAAACTAAACAGGTAACTGGCTATGCAAAATATAGACTCTTGCAATTTACTGTCAGATGCATGACCAATGAATCAGTACATGTTCCAGAGTAAAACATGGATGCAGCAACTGCTTCTTACAAAACAGCTGGCTTTTGTCATTGCTTTTTGTTTGTTTGTTTATTTGGTGGTGGTGCTTTGACTTTGTTCTGTTTGGTTTTAATTCAGGGTTATGGTTATGTTTGGTTTTATTTGTTTTGTTACTTTTTTTTTTCTTTTTGCCCAGTGTTATCGCAGAGTTATGATGCTTGCCAGACTTTCTGAATCAAAGAAAACCTAAGAAATATTTCTGGTTTTGAGTTAATTTCATGGCTAGACATTCAGAATCCATTCGCTGCTTGAGAAAGCACATCTTGGATGAAAAGCAACCACTGTTGACTTTTATACTGTATTTTTAAAGAACTTAGAGACAGTGATTGGCAGACCTGTTTTGCTATCTCCAACTTTTCAAAGCTGGATTTTTCTTCACTATCCAATTTGGACTTTCTTTAAATTATTTTACAACCTGATAAATATTCAAATAAATAATTGCATACCTCTTCACAGAGAATGACAAGGTGGAAACAAAAAAAACCACCACGCTTTTCTACCTTCTTAGCAAAGTTTATACAGTACCAATATGTTCTGATTTTATCAGAGACATCATCTTCCTTTAGGAGTGGAGAAAACAGCAATTTTTTGACAGCTTCATTACAAGCAAGAGCCTCTAGAGTCTGTGTCCATTGTGTCTGTGACAGAATAAATTAACATATTATTTTACTTCTCTTTGAAGTTATGGCAATATTTTAGCTAAATATGATTGAAAAGAACTTAAGTGTTACTAAATGAAAAGATGTCTATTTTCTCTAGAGCATGACCTAAAGCTGTAGGTGTAGCAATTAGCCAGAAAGATTTTTCTGCTGTCAATTTTCACATCAAATTTGTAAAAACAGTAGATAAGCAAAATAAGACTTTTTTAAACAGTTCTTTAATCAAACTAACTATGGCATTCAATGATCTCTTATTACTGAAGCTGTTTGCAAGGATATCATCCCTATTATTGGGGTAGTGCAATTAGTTTTGTGGAAGAGTAATATGTGTATTCAATATTGTACTTTGTCTCCGGTATCATCTAGTTTCATTTTAGTCTTATACAGCTGCTAGCAAGCTCCCAGATGTAACCCATGACACTTAACAGCTTTAAACTGGAGATCTACACTAGCTTAAGAAGTTCCTCTGCGATGGATAAAGATGTGTGGAATTCACTTGTTTCAGAGAAATTTCTCAATTCCATAATTCAATGTCATCTGATTCCCATTTTGGAATGGGAATAATTATTATATAAAACTATAGCCTGAAAGTCCTCACTATGCCCTCAGTGTCAGATTTCAGGACTATATATCCTTGGTCAGCAGATGTATCTTCATGGATTTATGAAAATTCTGCAATTCAAATATTAACTTCCCTTGCAAACAAAGAAAGGGGGTGCTTGGAGTGTAAGGACAGTGAAAATTGACTGATTCCAGAGAATAACATTAATCCAGGGATGACTTAAATTTATGACAACTTGAAACCTTTACTGGGAATATTTATACTAGAAAATTTCTAACTTGCATGCAAATTCAGTTCAAATTTTACTTGGACTTTTCACATTTTGAAGTTGTTTTTCATTTCTCTGCTGACTGAGTTTACCTAAAGAAGACAGAAGTTTGCTTTAGATTAAAAAGCATAAAATAACTCTCTTAGTCTCTTATATTTTCCCTGTTTTCCTGTAGATTCAGTAGAAAACTCAAAACAACTGTAGGAAATGAAAAATAGAATAATGGCTAGAGCCACAATCACTGCTTTCGTTCTCTTTTCTGTCACAGAAAATACAAGTCTTTCACATGTTAAACATAACATTATCTTCTCTGATCTCACATTTTCCTCCTGATCTTCCAGTTTGATATTTTTTTCTCCTGTAGCCCCTTGGACCAACTGAATTTGATTCCAAGAAAAGTATCTAGAAAAAAATTGTTTGAAGTTGCTAGCAGTTTTGAAGTGACCTAAGCTGCAATGTTACAGAGTTCAATTTTCTTCAAAAGTTATTTTGCAGCTGGTATCCTGGAGTCTTTGAGAGACAACCAGGTTAAAAAATCCTAGTGATGCAACAAAGTCCAAGGAACTTAGATGTAGTGATGATTCCAGATGCTGCTGTCACCATGATATTCTCCTCCAGAATCTTGTCTATGCGTTGCTTTCAGGCTTGATAACAGACAGATGGAACAGGGAAAACACTTTATTAGAATTTTGACTGTTTTCATATTTTCTTTTCTTGTCTACTTCCTTTCATCTTTGTTCAAAAAATAATGTAGCTGATAGAAGCATTAACAATGCAGAAAACAAATACATAGGAGAGATTGACTTTTTCTGTAATATAACAGTGTATATGACATTTCATAGTCATCAACAACAAGTTACCAAAAGTACTCAGAATTTCTTATAGCTCTACAGCTGTCCAAGTAAACATTTTAGATTTTATTGTTTTTAGGAAGCAAACCAATTAGATGGAGCTGGGAGAGGAAATGCTGCTGATACATGTGAGAAAAACAAAATAAAACACAAAACTAGCTTAATAGTATCTAGTTTCCCTAAGCAAGGGTTGTTACTATGAAAATTGACATGAAAGTTTTGAAAGCCCATTATATTTGTGAGTTTGTGAGTTCATATATGTGTGAGCCATGGAGATCAGCCAGGCAAGCAACATGCTGTTTGAAACTCTCTCATTTCATGAAGAGCTATGCAAAATACTAGAGCAGTACTTGAGGGACAGAATGTCATCCAGTGGTACCTGGACAAGCTTGAGAAATGGGCCTGTGTGAACCTGTCTCATGAAGCTCAACAAGGCCAAGTTCAAGGTCCTGCACATGGGTAAGGGCAATCTGCAGTATTAATACAGGCTGAGAGATAAAGGAATTGAGAGCAGCCCTGACAAGAAGGACTTGGGGGTATTGGTGGAGGAAAAACTCAATGTGAGATGGTAACGTGCACTTGCAGTCCAGAAGGCCTAGTATTCTGGGCTGCATCAAAAGAAGCATGACCAGCAGGTCACCAGAGGTGATTCTCCCCCTCTACTCTACTCTTGTGAGAGCAGTACCTGAAGCACTATGTCCAGTTCTGGAGCCCTGATTTAAAGAAAGACATGAACCTTTTGGAGTGGGTCCAGAGGAGGAGGTCCACAAAAATGATCAGAGGTCTGAAACACCTCTTCCATGAAGACAGGCTGAGTGTGGGTTGTTCAGCCTGGAGAGGAAAATGCTCCCTGGAGATCTTGTAGCAGCCTTCCATTAATTAAAGGGGGCTTATGAGAAAGATGAAGAGAGACTTTTTAGCAAGGCTTGTTGCAGTAGGACAAGGAGTAATGGTTTAAACTAAAAGAGGGTAGATTTAGACTGGATATAAGGAAGAAATATTTTACAATGAGAACAGGTTGCCCAGAGAGGTGATAGAACCCCCACCCCAGGAGGCATTCAAAGTCAGGCCTCTGAGCAATCTGATCTAGTTGATGTTTCTGCTCATTGCAGGAGGGTTGGACAAGATGACCTTTAAATGTCTTCTCCAACTCAGACTATTCTGTGATTCAAGTCTGAGACCTGTCCTTCCATTCTTCTAGGGGGTTTTCCTCCAGTATGGTGATAAGTATTGCTTTATAAAATTATCTTTATAGTAACAATGTGGTGCAGAGAGGTCTGAGACAAGACTTCTTGTTAATTCAAGTATGGAAAGTCTTAATTATTAAAAAATTTATAAGAGATGCATCTTTTTCAAATTTACCTTTTGCTTTCATAATACTTTCCACTTCTTGTATGCAAACATTTGTCAGAATGTTTTTTTATTCCATCATTAAAAATAGCTTGATT
This sequence comes from Apus apus, assembly GCF_020740795.1. Taxonomy (NCBI): domain Eukaryota; kingdom Metazoa; phylum Chordata; class Aves; order Apodiformes; family Apodidae; genus Apus; species Apus apus. Next base: position 161,877,800 of record NC_067282.1, read on the forward strand.
CCATGGAAACTAGTATTTAGAGTGTTTATTTGTGAAAATTCTGGGTACACACATAGCCCACTAACTCTACAAAGTTTGTCATATGTTTTGGCTATTTAGATTTACTCTTCATTCTAGCTCTTTTTCCTGTCTATTTGAGAGCAGCCATTTGGAATGAATTATCTCAGGCACACGCAGAGGAATGTTAATTGCAGAAGCTTAAGATGCAACTGGGAACTGAATGTCATATGTATAAGTATTTGAAAAGAACAAGGTAGATACTGAAAAATAAAAGAAGTACTTAAATCATTTATTGAATTATGTTGTCTTGACTGTATCATATTAATGACAGTGCAATATAGAATATAAAGTAATACTTGTACATAATAAGCAATACTTTGTAGAAATAAGCAGGAGGAGAAAGTACAGAAACTTGCGCCTGTCCTCTAAGATTCTCAGAGAAAGGCTAATCCACTGAAATAGATTACCTGTACTCTTCATTATTCTCATTCAAGAGGTTATGAAAACATGGCTATAGTTATTCAGTTTTTTATTGGTTCCAATTTAATATTTTGGTTTTAAGGCGTATTTTACTTAATGACAAGAATTATTTTAGTTGCTGTTATCTTGTGATTTAAGCATTTTCTATAGATCTGGATGTGATCTAAACTGGTATCATACTGTGCAAATCCATAAAAATTTGCTTCTTCTTCTGCAATTACCAGCACGTTATTTTGGTTTAACTTGTTTTGGTAGATGTATATGTATTTAAAATGTATGACATAACTGAATACATACAGGTTAAAAAATAATAAATCAAAGATCAGCAAGAACTAGAGCAAATAAATTAAATTTGGAATGCTGCATATGAACAGTCATATAATACAAAAAAAAATAAATATATTTATAAACCAAGCTGAATTGTACAGCAGTTTATAGGTGATATTTTTAACAATATATGTAAGACTTTTTTTTTTTTTTACTGATTCAATTAGTTCCTGATGGCACAACTTTTTTCTATTTCACATTAGCATCAGAAAAAGGAGAGGCCTTTGCTGCTCTTGCAAAACCATTGGTTGAGCATGCATTATACACTGGTGAGCCGTAAAGTAGTTCTTGAATTGTTAATGTCTTATTGTCAGTATGATGAATTGTCTTTTGAAAGAAGTAGCAATGTCATCTTTAGACAGGTGCAAGGTTGTAATGTATATTGTACAACAGTATTTGCATAATGTTGTGCTATTGAATAGTACTTTAAATTCAAGCATTAAAAACATGGAGCATGAAAAATTTTAAGTTTTAATAAAGCTGGAATACATTCAATGTAAGTAACTGAAACACTGTAATTACTGTATCTAATTGTTAAACTATGTTTCAGATTATCCTTGAATCTGCAATATCTCCTGTGGCTGACAAGTTTCAGTATTAATTATCAGCCAGGACATTAGTTGTATATATATAGGATTTCTCAGTAAGAGGCAATATTCATTCTCATTATTCTTTAATTAGGATGGTAACAAATGAGGTTGCAGTGAAAAAAGGTTAGAGTATCATCAACAGAAAGCATTCCAAGTCCAGACAATTGCATCAGAAAGACATTAAGTATTCAGTGACCATGGTGGAGGCAAATGGACTGTTTTGTTGTGGGTTTTTTCTGTGCTCAAGGACCTGTGATTCCTGGGCAGGTGAAAACATTCCCATGTGTCTAAACCTGCTCACTGGCAATCTGTCTGACAACACAGATACCCACATCCTCATCAAAGTAGGAAATCTTAATCCTAGCAGCAGTTTAGAGGAAAATAAGGACAATTTCATGTTTGGGTTCAGCAGCAGATGGCAAATACATTATTTTAAAATATCCAGATATAAACTGTATACTATATCTGTACAGCGTGCACCAGTAAATGATCTCTGCCACATAACCCTTGATAAGGGAAAATCAAATTATATTAAACGGGCACAGGAAACACTGAATAAACTAAAAGGACAGGTCTTAATCTATGATCATCAAATTCCAGCATCCTCCTTAGCAATGTAGATTTTCCTGCAAATAATCCATCTCAAGGTCCCCCAGTGTGTTGTTGTTTTTTTTTTTTAGTTCTCTAATGATTGCTGAAGACTGGGTCCTGTGCTCTAATTGACATCTTTGAATCCTTTCACTATGCAGTCCAAAAATAATACCAAGAATATGCAGCCCCTATGTGGTGAGCTGACCCTGACCGGAGGCCAGATGTTTGCCAAATCTGCTCTATCACTCCCCTTCTTAGCTGTACAGGGGAGAGAAAATACAAAAGGCTCATGGTTTGAAAGAAGGACAGGAGAGATCTCTCACCCATTACCATCACAGGCGAAACAGTCTTTGAGAAAATTAATTTAATTTATTACTAATCAAATCTGAGTAGGGTAGTGAAAAATAAAATCAATTTTTAAAAACACCTGCCCTCCCTGCTTCCAAGGTTTAACTTGATTTCCAATTTCCTCTACGTCTTCACCCCCAGTGGCACAGGGGGGTGGGAAATGAGCATTGCAGTCAGTTCATCACACATTGCTTTCCTGTGCCTTCCCCCTGAAAGGAAGGACTCCCCACACTCTTCCCCTGCTCAAGTGTGGGTTACCCCCCATGGGAGACAGTCCTCCATTCATTTCTCCCACATGAGTCCTTCCCATGGGCTACCGCTCATGAACTGCTCCAGCACGGATCCTTTCCACAGGGTGCAGTCCTTCAGGAACACACCGTTCAAGCACAGACCCTCTGTGGTGTTGCAGCATCTCCTCCCCCTCCTTCTTCACTGACCATGGCGTCTGCAGAGCTGTTTCTCTCACATATTCTCATTCCTTTCTTCAGCTGCTGTTACTCAGGTTTTTTGTTCCTCTTCTTAAATATGTTATCCCAGACGTGCTACTACTCTCACTATTTCACTTGGCCTTGACCAGCATCAGGTACATCTGGGCACTGGCTGGCATTGGCCCTATTGTACATGGGGGAAACTTCTAGCAGCTTCTCACAGAAACCAACCTGATAGGTCCCCTCAGTACCAAAACTTAGCCACAAAAACCAAATACACCTCATTAAGAAACAGCAAACGAACCATTTTCTAGTACCCTGTAGGGAAGGAAGACAGCATTTTTTTTCAAGTAAAAGTTTTGTAAATAGTCTAGGATTAAGTCTTCTCTTCCAGTTAAAACAAGCAAAAAAATCTTAACAAGATAGTCTCAAATAACTGTACTGAGGCTATGTAGAGTAGACCTAGTGCTTTCTCTCCAGTCTCAAAATCATCAGGTATAAGAATAATATCCTTCAAATCTAGCTAGATGAATTAGGAGACATTTTACTGTGCAATATTGATACTGCCGTTGGCATCTATGTATATTTGATTGTAATTGAATGGCAAATATGTTCTTACTCATGGATCTCAACTCCCTTTTTCGGTAAAATTTCTGGAATAGCTTATTTGCTTTTATGTCCTAATTGGTTCATGTGTCTGTCTCTAAATTTTTTATTTTTTTTTTTGTGAATAATTAGATGATTGCAAGTTCAATGGCGAAACTGCATTCCAAAGCTCCACTTAAACAGTTTTGGAGGTATTTTTAGGAGACACCTCTTACTGTGCCAGAAACCGTGATCCTTCTTAAAGTCCAAGAACTTTTTCACTTTGATTTTTCCTACCAGGGATAGTTCTTGCAAGACATGAAGAAACTGAGTGTGATTTAATCGCTTGGGGGGTGGGGGCAATGGGATGAACAGGGACAGAGGGTACAAAAATGGAAAGAAAAAAAGGCATAAAATAAACTTTGAATTTCAACTCTCAATAATAAAAAAATACATTTCCTATAGGAATTGCAAAAAAAAATGTACAAGTTACAGTGCCTAAACATCTATTGAGATCTATAGCTGTACAAAAAAAAATAAATATGATAAAACTATTTATACGCACAGTAGTATAAGGGTCTTTATTATATTAGCGAGATGCTACTACTTTCTTTACAATCTCTGATAAAGAGCTGATATTTTAAATCATCTTTTTATGCCACAAATCCATCAATTTCTAAATGAAGTGTGAAATCTCTACATACTATTTGTCTTTTACAATATGAGTGGTTCACAGAAATAGTCTTTTTGGAGATTGCCACAAAATTGAGAACACTCTGGAAAACAATGAGAAATGCAGGTGGATAGGTGGTTAGGTTTTTTTTGAGGTTAGTACTTTCCCGCTACATAAAACTGTAAACAGAATTCTGGGTGATGTTGCAGTAGAACTTGGATCCTTTTAGTAAAAGCTTAATGTACATGGTCTGTGAAAGTCAACATCTCCACTAATCTTTCCATAAAATGTCAAAGACCAGAATGCAAACAGCAATTACTCAATGAAGCAAAGGGAAAAAGATGCACATTAAAAGAAACATAATCTGCAAGGTAGGTTATTATTTTTCCTAGGCACATCTACAAAATGACAATCTGTACAATGTCACTACTTTATGAATACTTTTTCAATTTAGTAGAACAGAATAGAATAGATGGACTATGAATATTCATGTTATATATTTGGATTTTGAATATTGTATGTCTCATAATCCAAGTTAAACTACCTTTAAGAGAATTAAATTCAGAAGTCTGAATACGAAGGAGATAAAATTTAATCAACGATTAAAAGGATACATTTGAATCCTCCGGCATTTGTGACCACCTCTGATTTACTTGTTAGTGTACCTGAAAGCCATACATAGAAACATATTTATTTTACTTTTATAGTATATTTGGCAATCAAATAGACTGTTTGATCTCCTTTTTTGTTGTTTACTCACTGTTTGTTATTATCGACAGTTTGTTTGCCATGTTTATGAAGCCAAGCAGCTTGTGTAAAGAAAATAATTATATTTATACACATTAGGTATTGTAGAGATATACAGGTTTTATTAGTTTAATATGTATGACATTTTGCTTTTACATTAAGAAAATAATTTAGAATTTATGAGTGGAATGTGACTGCAATGTAGGACTGATACTTAAGTTTAGGTATGTAGAACCACATGTCAACATAAAAGTTTCCCTTATAGCTAAACTACTAGTGGAGCCCAGAGAGCTCTGATGCCTAAGGCATAGTTCACCTATTCAAACATCATTTTAGTCAACCTAAAATGTCACACTGTTTCTGACTGTTATTCCAGCAAGTCACAGATTCTCCCATAGGCTCTATACCACATCTCCAGCCTTCTGTGTATGAGAAACCACTCAGTGCTGCAAGTGGTACTTAACATTTCTTATTAGACAACAACATTCCATGTATAACATCTAGACAGGCAAATAATCCTGCTTCTGTTGACTACACTTTCTGGCTCTTCATTGGCTATAATAGATTAGACACCAAGTTCACACATATTTACATAATACTGGTTTCCGTAATTCTGCAATGAATCCCATCCAACCACCTGCCATATCCTCACTGGATGTGATCCACAAACTTCATCAGCCTGGTCTAAGGTTATGTTGTGTTTCTAAACGTTCACATTATCACTGTAAAATTCTTTACTTTCCTTCACTCATATAGCTATAAAAAGGAAATTTTTATATGATAAACAGAATATTAAGAATAAGAGGTAAACCAACTACACAGAATCAGAAAATTAGTAAAGATATACAAAATGATATGAGGACAATAATAATACATATTATCATGAAGGAATTTTATATTTCAGTCAATAAATAAGTTGAACACTCATTTGTTCCTTCCTTATTTTTTATAAAATAAAATTAAAGAAGTAATAGTGCTATGGTTATCTTGAAATTGAGATAATGTTTAAAGATTTTGTATTTTGGAATATTTATAGCTACTATAATAATATAACATTTCAAAATTGTATGTTAGGTAGAATAAGGAAGAAAAACATATTAAAAAAAAAAATATATATACACAAATATAAGTTACATTGCTCCACTACCACAACCTATGCAAATAATTTAAGTCAGCCTTTCAGAAAATATTTTATATGGGAAATATTTTTTAAAGTTGCTCTTTTGTCTGTCTATCTGCCTTGTTATGGATTTATATGTCTCAAATCTCTTGTTGCCCTTAAGGTCGTAGCCTCCAGAGGACTCTTACTGTACATAATATTTGAAATGAAGTACCTCTTTTGCAGAATTTTTTTCCATGATACAGTTGTATTGCTGAACGTGTATCATGTCCAAGCCTCAGCAGTGTAAGTGTTATTTTTCTATAATTCCTGTTCTTATTTCTTTTTACAGAGATAATAAAACTTTGTTGTCTGAAGTTAAAACCGAAATCAGTCTATAAACACAAAATCTTATTCTAAATTTAAAGATACAGAAGTGTCAGGTTTTCTGCAGTTTTTGTTCCATGCCATTGTTCAGTGCTTAAATGTCAGTGACTCGATGTGCTATATTTCATGTTATTATTGAGAGTATAAATATATGTGAATATTCCTCATTAACATATGCTAAACCCTGTCTCTAATGTCAGAACAGCATTGAAATATTTAAATAGGCATAAAACCTTTATTTAAATTACTCTCTAGTCACTTCACTTCTAAGTATCTCTTCTTTATTTCTGTTTTACTGATAAGTTAGCAGACAAAATAATGCAGGTTCTGAAGAAAAATATTTCATCAATTATAACATGAGACCTCTAACCTTTAGGTTTGCAAAAAGGAAATAAAAGCCATTCTGACCTTGACAAACCACAACCATTACTGAATATTTTTACAGATTCTGAAATTATTTTTAATAAAATATAATTCAAAAATCCTGTTCTTTCATCTCAGTGGTCCTTATTTATGTTTCTTTAATAATTATGAGAATGTTAACAATTACTATATCATTGATGATCAAAGTATAGCAGAAAGAAAATACCCTATGACAAAGTCTGCATCCTACTGCATTAAATTTCCAACATAAATTTCACCAACCCACTTTATCAGGATAAAATCAAAAGGCCAGGGAAATCTTGAACAAACTGATATCCCTGAGTATGTCTGAGAAAAATGCTTTCCTTGTAGAATGTTTTGTTTGTATTTTATCCGGTGACTGCTTAATATAAAATTCATATTAAGTCCAGGAAGACAGAACTGGAAGTCCCACTCCTTTTTTTTTGTTTCTATTCCACTAAAATCTTATCTGTATTGGGTAATGTATACCTGATACAGGCATTCAGAGTTTGGTTTCCAAAGCTTATATATCTTCTACACAAAGGCAGATGGAATTGGTCAAGCAGAAAAGACAGCATGGTTAAAAAAGGAACTACTGGGCAAACTCAAGTGGAAGAGGAAAATCTACAGATCATGGAAGGAGGGGCTGGTCACTTGGGAGGAATATAGGTCTGTTGTCAGAGGATGTAGGGAGGCAATTAGGAAAGCTAAGGCCTCTTTGGAACTTAACCTTGCAAGTCAGGTTAAGGATAATAGAAAGGGCTTTTTCAAATACATAGCTAACAAATCTAACACTAGAGGCAATATTGGCCCTCTGATGAATGAGGTGGGAGCCCTGGTAACAGAGGATATAAAGAAGGCAGAGGTGCTGAATGCCTTCTTTGCCTCTGTCTTTACTGCAGGATTTCCCCATGAGCCCCAGATTCATATAGCCCCAGAAGAAGTCAAGATAGAGGAGGAGTTTGCCATGGTAGATGAGGATTGGGTTAGGGATCAGTTGAGTAGTCTAGACATCCATAAATCGATGGGTCCGGATGGAATGCATCCAAGGGTGCTGAGGGAGCTGGCGGAGGTCATTGCTAGGCCACTCTCCATCAGCTTCGGTAAGTCATGGGTAACAGGAGAGGTGCCTGAGGACTGGAGGATAGCAAATGTCACACCAGTCTACAAGAAGGGCAAGAAGGAGGACCCGGGTAACTATAGACCGGTCAGCCTCACCTCCATCCCTGGAAAGGTGATGGAACAACTTGTTCTTGTCACTATCTCCAGGCATATCAAGGATATGGGGGTCATCAGGAGCAGTCAGCATGGTTTTATCAAGGGTAAATCATGTTTGACTAACCTCATAGCCTTCTATGAGGAAATTACTAGGTGGATAGATGATGGTAGAGCGGTAGATGTGGTATACCTTGATTTCAGTAAAGCATTTGACACGGTCTCCCACAGCATCCTTGTAGATAAGTTGATCAGGTATGGGTTTGGAGATCAGGTAGTGAGATGGATCAAGAACTGGTTGAAAGGAAGGAGTCAGAGAGTTGTAGTCAATGGGGAAGAATCTGGTTGGAGGTGTGTGACCAGTGGAGTCCCTCAGGGGTCGGTACTGGGACCGGTGTTGTTCAACATCTTCATCAAAGACCTGGATGAGGGTATAGAATGTACCCTCAGCAAGTTTGCTGATGACACTAAGCTGGGAGGAGTGGCTGACACACCAGAAGGCTGTGCTGCCATTCAGAGGGACTTAGACAGGCTGGAGAGTTGGGCGGGGAGAAACATGATGAAGTTCAACAAGGGCAAGTGTAGAGTTCTGCATTTGGGGAAGAAAAACACCATGCACCAGTACAGGTTGGGGGCTGACCTGCTGGAGAGCAGTGTAGGAGAAAGGGACCTGGGAATCCTGGTAGACAGGAGGATGACCATGAGCCAGCAATGTGCCCTTGTGGCCAAGAAGGCCAACGGCATCCTGGGCTGCATTAGAAAGGGTGTGGTTAGTAGGTCAAGAGAGGTTCTCCTACCTCTTTATTCTGCATTGGTGAGGCCGCATCTGGAGTATTGTGTCCAGTTCTGGGCCCCTCAGTTCAAGAGGGACAGGGATCTGCTTGAGAGAGTCCAGCGCAGAGCTACAAAGATGATTAAGGGAGTAGAACATCTCCCTTATGAGGAGAGGCTGAGGGAGCTGGGTCTCTTTAGCTTGGAGAAAAGGAGACTGAGGGGTGACCTCATTAATGTTAACAAATACGTAAGGGGAGAGTGTCAGGGAGATGGAGTTAGGCTTTTCTCAGTGATGACCAGTGATAGGACAAGGGGTAATGGGTGGAAATTGGAGCATAGGAGGTTCAAGGTGAATATACGAAAAAACTTTTTTACTGTGAGAGTGACAGAGCACTGGAACAGGCTGCCCAGGGAGGTTGTGGAGTCTCCTTCACTGGAGACATTCAAAACCCACCTGGATGCGTTCTTGTGTGATGTGCTCTAGGTGACCCTGCTCTAGCAGGGGGGGTTGGACTAGATGATCTTTCGAGGTCCCTTCCAACCCCTAAGATTCTATGATTCTATGATTCCATGATTCTATGATTCTATGATTCTATGATTCCATTTTGAGCCCTGAGTAACTCCTAAGCAGGGCAGGAAGAATTTAAGAGTAGTGGAGGAATGAAAGAAATATGTATAAGTTGCTGCTTAGAAGAGTTAATATTGTATGTCAAATTTTCCCAATCTTCTCCTGTAGTTATGATGCTGAATGTAGGACTTCAGTGGCAAAACAATTTTTCGTGGTGTTTCAATGCATTACATATCTTATTTAAATAGACTAGAATAGACTAGACTAGTTCCAGTTGGAAGTGACCTAAATTGATCGATCATCTAGTCCAATTGCCTGACCACTACAGGCCTGACCAAAAGTTAAAGCTTGCTATTGAAGACATTGTCCAGTATCACATTAGAATAAAATTTAACAAAGGAAGTTACAATTGTATTACTAAACATGGTTTCAATGAAGACGCAAAAAGAATAAAAGAGTCATAGAAAAACTTAGTGAACCCTCCAGCTTTCATATTAGAAATGGAAAAAATTTATCCTCAGCTTGTTTAGAGAGCCATTACACAATGTATAGCCCTGAGGCTTGAATTATAGGTAGTTCTACTTATTCTCCTATCCAATACTAGAAACAGCACTGAAAAATCCTTTGTTTAGTGGTTTGGATTATTTTTTTTTTCCTTATTACAATCCTGTTGGTTGTTCAGTAGTCCAAATGATGTCAAGCAATGAATGCAACAATGAATCAAAAAATAATTATTTGTATGGTTTTAAGGTTCTTGAAAATATAACTGCAAGTTACATTGCTGCTTGATCTGGAGGATACTAAATCAGAATTTTTCCAAACATCTATCTCAGCATTAGCTGTGAGGAAAACTGAATGATTGTATCTGGGTTGCATAAATCAAGCAACAAGCCCCTGGCATCCTAAGCATGGTGAATATTTATTGTGATTTTCATCCTGAAGACAGACAGGTCCAGTTTTCAAGCACTTGATTTTCTGAATCAAATACACAGCTGAGCAAATTTTTAATTCACTGTATTTGTTACACCATAGTCAGGTCATGATGCCTTTCTGTTGCTTTACTCTTTTCATCAAATAGCTATGTGAGAATGCTGGAATAAAGTATATGAAAGTAGTTTATAAAACAAAGAATCAAACTGTAGAAAGAAATATGAAATTACATCTGCTTTTACAGTAAAAACTCTTCATGGTTCTTGGAGTGTGTATTAATCAGGGATGTTGTAGCACAACCAAGAAAACATGAGAGCAGGTTGTTACAGAAATGATTGTTACAGGTTGGGTTTCGGAACTTTACTAGAACATCATTAAGCTCTATATATTTCTCTTAACGGTAATTCAATTTTGCTTTCTTAGAAATAAATCTTAATTATGACACTTACATGGTACTTGTGTAGCACTTAGGAAAACCCTGTGTAAAAAAGAACAATCACAAACCTTTTCTATAAGAAAGATAATGAAAATGAAAAACAAAAATGTGTCATAAATCGGTTGCATACAAAATAAATTGTGATACAGCTAAACCTTTTATTCTTACTGTTTGAACTGAAAGAGACAAAATATTATTTCATCCACATACAGATGACTGGCACTTTATCAAGAAAATTGTACAGCTGCTAGTATAAATCCCTAAAGAAAGAACCATTATTGAATGAAAATGTACAATTTAGCTTATTAAAACCTACCACAAGTGTCTGTGCTTTCTTACCTTGTTTAATATGTAAGATCCATGAAAAAGAATGCAGACCTTAAGTTTAAGAACATAATGAAATCATATTAGTGAATACAGTTTTTTCTATGAAGTAGCAATTCAGGGAAAGATAACATTAGTGACTGCCCTGGATACATAAAAAAAAATAGGAAATGCATGTTTCATATAGGGAGATGGGTTGCCTGGCAACAACGTCAGTGTCAATTTCTCTTTGGTATGTAGTATGTGTCCATGCCTAAAATACTATTTATCTTCATTAGACCTAAGTAATTTAGGTTGTCAAGTCTCTGGTGACCATTAGGTATCTGATAACCATATATTTCATACTCCATCAGATACATTTACAAGCAAAATAAAAATAACAAACTCTCTATCCCATATTTCCAGATTATGGTATCATTAACACTGGAGCGTTGCCACGCTCTTTGTTACCTATTCTGATTGGTATCCATTTAGAAAACTGTAGCAATGGGAAGTAAAAATCAAGCCTTAATTATTAACCCTTCTTTGAACAATGGCATTGTTCTAACTAGGACTGTTTTAGCATTATGATGTCTGTTGCACTTCAGTTAAAAATTCTTAAGTTACTTTTTCCACTGTATCACCCAATAAAGGTGACAAACTGATTAAAGCAATGAAAACCTGCTCTGGATCACTGTATACACAATTTAATTCTATTAAAAAAAAAAAAAACCAAAACCAACCAACCAACCAAAACTAAAGAAAAATACAAAAAACCACAAAAAATAAACAAAACAAAAAAGCAACCCGCAAAAGACCCCTATATATCTTTACATGTCTATATAGAGATATAGCTACATATCTATGCACATATATCTAAAAATATGCATGTATGTATCTGCATGTGTGTATAAAACCCCCTGACATTTCTTCCCCAAAGCTGTGCTGCAATTGAAAAAATAGAAATTACTATGTCAACATTATCTTTTAATTATCTATTCCTCTTCAGAAGAAAATAAGATATGCTGTTGATCATAAGGTTTCTCAGGTGACATAGAGAATAGCACTTCTCATATCCATAAGATTTCAAAAAATCCTTACATTGATTGAACTAGATGATATTCAGAGGTCCCTTCTAACCCCAACCACTCTGTGAGTCTGTGAATAGGTGTAAATTTACACTTGAAGGTGTCACAGTTTGATTCAGGATTGGCAATTAAAACAGTGACAATAATGATCTTGATCCCCTCCCCTTCACACCCAGGTAGGGAAAGAAGAGCGAATGAGAGACTTTCTGGATTGAAAACTAAACTAGACAACTTTAAGTAAATAGTAATAATAAGAAAATATGTACAATTATATACAGGTCTGTTCAGGAACGTGCAAAAGCCTCTTGCCTCCTCCTAACATCTCCTGAACTGTGAGCAGTTCTGAAATGTCCTGGAGCTGCTGGAGAGAGCAGCAGAGTAGACAGGAGCTGAGGGGAGAGTTGTGAGGGTCAGGAATGTATGAGCCTGGGGATCAATCGTGATGGGTAGATTGAGTCCTCCCTGGACACCGCCATGAACAGAAGAGAATGGAAAGAGAAACAGGAAGGGGCTTGGCTTCCATGATCCCTGACCTTACACCAGGCTTACATAGGTATTTGGAATAGAATGCTTTGGTCAATTTTGTTGTCCATCTAGTCCACTCCTCCTTACGGAAGGGTTGCATTTACAACTCTTCCCAATTACAACAAATTAAGACTAGAACTTCAGAAAGGAGGAGAAAAGAAAGAAAAAACTTAGAGATAGTTTAGGGTGCTGTGTGTGCATATCAGCTCTATATTAAGACATATTAACCAAGGTATCTGCATGTGACAGAAAATAATGGAGTTCAACATCCTTAAAGGAGTGATGAAAGAAGTAACAGTCTTTAGAACCCTGACCTTCATCAGATTTTGTTCTTTCAGGGAAATGGTAGGTGGAATCTCATGGGAATCAGCTCTGCATAGCAAAGGAGAACATAAAAGCTGTTAGGTCTTTAAGGACTTCAAGTGCAAGAACAGTCTATCCTGACACTCAGAAAAAAAGTAGATAGGAGACTGACTTGGCTAAGTAGGGACCTCATATTAGAGCTTCAGCTGGAGTTTTGACTACAGACCCCCTGAGGTTCTTTCCAACTTGTATTATCCTCTGATCCTGTGATCCTGTGTTAGCTAGATGTGTAAATTCCAGTGACAGTAAATGGAAATCCATAGCTCAGTTCATTTAATTAAAACTAGACATCCAGGGCCGTTTGAGCTCCCCTAATTTATTCAGAATATCTATACAGGACTAGTAGAATTTATTGGAGACCTGTGCCTTTCTGGAGCAGCAGCTGGTTGCTGGACAGGATACCACAAGGCATTTTGAATGCTGCCAAGTCTAATTGTGAGCAAGGTAATTGAACAACTATTAGAACAGAAATAGAGACTGAATAGTCTTGTAGCACATGCTAAGGGTGGGCTTCCATGTTCAAGCATGGATGTTTGAAGTTCTTCGAAATGTCCTAATGTTACACTTGTTCTCCAGTAGCTAATCCTGAAGGGTGCAGATACCTGACTGGCCCTTTGTCAGATGTATCAAATACCTTTATTTTAAAACATCACTTGATGCCTTCACAGTGTTATTTAGTCCAGGGATTTATAGAACTGTTAAATTAAAGCAGTTTTAAATTATTTTCAGAACTAAAACATATTAATTTACAGTCCAGTGTTGTAGTCAATAATTTTTCATCCCTAGAATTTTTTTCAGATAATATACTTCATTAAAACTGGCACACTTTTATAATAGAGAGAGAGAATCAAGAAAGGGAACCAGGACACCTGTGTAGTTAAAGAGGGAACTGCTAGGCAAACTCAAGTGGAAGAAGAGAGTTTACAAATCATAGGGGGCTGGCCACTTGGAAGGAACATAAGACAGTTGTCAGAGGATGTAGGAAGGCAACTAGGAGAGCTAAGGCCTCCTTGGAAAAAAACTTTGAAAGAGAGGCCAAGGACAACAGAAAAGACTTCTTCAAATACATTGTGAACAAAACTAATGCTAGAGGCAATATAGGCCCACTGCTGAATGAGGTGGATGCCCTGGTGACAGAGGATACAAAGAAGGCAGAGTTACTGAACTGAATGCCTTCTTTGTATCTGTCGTTACTGCTGCAGACTGTCCTCAGAGTCCCAAGCCTCTGAGGCCCCAAAGGAAGTTAAGAAAAATGAGGAGTTTGCCTTGGCTGATAAAGACTGGTTTAGGGATGACTTAAGCAATCTGTACATCCATAAACCCATGGGTCCTGATGGGATTCAGCTGCGGGTGCTGATGGAGCTGACAGAAGTCATTGCTAGGCCACTCTCCATCATCTTTGGTAAGTCATGGGATACAGGAGAGGTGTATGAGGACTGGAGGAAAGCACATGTCACTCCAGTCTTCAAAAAGGGTAAGAAGGAGAACTCACATCACTATAGACCAGTCAGCCTCACCTTCATCCTTGGAAATGTCATGGAACAACTTATCCTTTGTGCTGCCTCTAGGCATATCATCGATAAGAGGGTCATGAGAAGCAGTCAACATGGTTTTACCAAGGGGAAGTCATGTTTAACCAACCTGATAGCCTTTTATGAGGACATAACCAGGCAGATAGATGACGGTAGTGCAGTGGATGTAGTTTATCTTGATTTCAGTAAAGCATTTGACACCTTCTCCCACAGAATCTTCGCAGCTAAACTCAGGAAGTGTGGTCTGGATGATCGGGTAGTGAGGTGGATTGTGAACTGGTTGAAGGAAAGAAGTCAGAGAGTTGTACTCAGTGGGATGGAGTCTAGTTGGAGGCCTGTATCTAGTCAGTACTGGGACCAGTATTATTCAAAATACTCATCAGTGCCCTGGATGAGAGAACAGAGTGCACTGTCAGCAAGTTTATTGATGATACTAAACAAGAAGGAGTGGCTGACACACCAGAAGGCTGTGCTGCTATTCAGTGAAACCTAGACAGGCTGGAGAGCTGAGCGGGGAGAAATTTAATGAAATGCAAGGCCAAATGTAGAGTCTTGCATTTAGGAAAGAACAATCCCGTGTACCAGTACAGGTTGGGGGCTGACCTGCTGGAGAGCAGTGTAGGAGAAAGGGACCTGGGAGTCCTGGTAGACAGAAGGATCACCCTAAGTCTGCAATGTTCCCTTGTGGCCAAGAAGGCCAATGGCATCCTGGGGTGCATTAGAAAGAGTGTTTTAGTAGTTTGAGAGAGGTTCTCCTCCCCCTCTACTCTGCCCTGGTGAGGCCACATCTGGAATTGTGTCCAGTTCTGGGCCCTTCAGTTCAAGAAGGACAGGGAACTGCTTGAAAGAGTCCAGTGCAGAGCCACAAAGGTGATTAAGGGAGTGGAACATCTCCCTTATGAGGAAAGGCTGAGGGAGTTGGGTAGCTCTAGCTTGGAGAAGTGGAGACTGAGGGGCAACCTCATCAATGTTTGTAAATATGTAAAGGCCGAGTGTCAGGAGGATGGAGCCAGGCTTCTTTCAGTGACTTCCAATGATAAGAGAAGGGGCAATGGGTGCAAACTGGAGCACAGGAGGTTCCACGCCTTTTATACTGTGAAGGGGACACTGAAACAGGCTGCCCAGAAAGGTTGTGGAGTCTCCTTCTCTGGAGACATTCAAAACCTGCCTGGACGTGTTCCTGTGTGATATACTCTAGGGGATCCTGGTCTGGCAGGGGGTTGAAGTAGATTTTTTTTGAGGTCACTCCCAACCTGCAATATTCTGTGATTCTGTGATATTGCATCTTATTTTTCTTTTAGGAAAAAATACATATAAACTGTGTAACAGGCAAGATATAAATGTGACTGCACATAATATTGCTCATGCATATAGTAACTAGAAGTAACCATTTCCATCACAACTGTTAAACACCTAAAACAGTGACTCCATTGAAGACCTCAAATTACTATTGTAAATCTTTGCAAATAATCAGAGTTATTGCAGTGTAGTGCAAAAGCATAAATACAGAATCCTAGCATATCTGACTTCATTTGTCTCAGGTATGGAGACACCCTATTTACAATTATGGTATATTTAAAGGAGAAAAAATCCAGTTACTTTATAAAGGTTTTATAGTTGCCATGCTCTGAATAAAACAAAAACCCAGACCACTTTTTGAATAGGAAAATTTCCAAGTAACGCATTTGGACTCTGCTACAACTTTTGGGTCACAGCACAATTATTTTTTAGCATTTTGCAGCATGTACAAAGGTCTCCATTGCTATCAGACCTGAGAGTGGCAACTTGGAAGAACGAAGGAGTTTATTCCACATCCTTAAGGACAGATCAAGAAAATAAAACAATATATCTCTGTTGAGTATCCTTCTTACAACATGATTGGTAGCTCAGATCAAAGTGCTGCCACACTTGGCACTGCATTTTCTTCTTCTGCAAGCTCAGGAAGAGGACAGCAAAACTCTCTGTTGACTACTTTGCTCCTTATGACTAAATCAAGGCTGTAAGCTTTTATCTCCTCTGTAAGCCACCTTTTCAAGAGATTATATAATTCAGATGACTAAAAGTTCCTTCTGACTTACCACACAAGTTTTCCCAATTTTCCCAGCTTGCCTGTATTACCATTTTGATCAATGAACAGACTGAAACATAAAACACTGTTTCCCCTGCTAACTTCTATGCTAATATTTACTTTTTCCATTAAGTGCTTTAGGAGAAGCAATTAGGATGAAATCAACAGTTCTTTAAAGGTAGCATATTTTATGCATTTAAATATTCTCCTCTGCACAAAAATTTCCATCAAGCTTTGAGAATAAATTTTCTGTTTGACTGCAGAAAATTGCATAACACTTTCTCCTTGATGTATTGGCATACATTGTGCAGATGTCTCACTTTATACAGAGGCTATTTTTTCCCAAGTCATTTTTTGTTAGAATTTTAAATTAACTTAAATAATTAAGTTACTAAAATATCAGTAAGAGTTGAAAATAGTACATTTCAGTACAAATGTTTTTAATTCTCTCTTTGTGGTTTGTTTGTTGTTTGTTTTTTTTTTAATATTTCCTGAAGACATATTTTCAGGTCCCAAATTTTAAATTCTTTCTCATCTTGGGTTTTCTCCTTATACAAATTCACTTATAAGAGTGATGCTAAATTATTTAAAGTTTATACACATTTACAAGTATTTCATTTCGAAAGCAAACAATTTTAAGCCCAATTTCTCTTACATTACACTTCTTTTCATCCTTTTAGCCTTACACTGAATAAACTGATGTTATGTTTTCCTAGAATCAATATCACCTATAGCATATATGTATCTCATTAAAGGTGAATGTGGGAATATGAAAAAAAGAATTTGTAATAAAAGTTGTAAGAACTACCAATGTATTTGGTTAAAAATAATTCAGCAGATTCAAGAACTGGTGTTGATTTTCTCATTTATTGAAAGCAGGAGATTTTCTACACAGACAGTGTTGTGCACACCATGGTTTTCCAGTCAATAGGCAGTCCATTTACAGTCAATCCAGTTTTGGCATGGATATTTGTACTATGTGATGAACTAGTATGGTAGGATTAACTCTGTTCATCTCTATGTAAAGGATAGATTTCCTTTATCATAGAATCATCTATGGATTTTGGTTGGAAGGGACCAGAAAAGGTTGCTCAAAACCACATTCAACTTGTTCTTGAACACTTTCAGGGAGGAGGCATCCACAACTTCACTGGGCAACTTGTTCCAGTGTCCTACACCCCTCAGGACAGAACTTCTTCCTAATATCTAATCTAAATCTACCCTTTTCCAGCTTGAAACTATTTCACTTGTCCTACCACTACATGTCTTTGCAAGAAGTCCATCTCAAGCTTTCCTGTAAGCCCCCTTCAAGTACTGGAATGCTACTATAAGGAATCACCAGAGTCTTCTGTTCTCTAGGCTGAAAGACTTCAACTCTGTCAGCCTGTCTTTATAGGAAAAGTGCTCCAGCCTTTCGATCATCTTCATGACCCTACTCTAGAATTGCCCCAACACCTCCATACCTTTATGTTAGGGACCCCAGAAATTTATACAGTACTCCAGGTGGGGTCTCACCAGAGCAGAGTAGACGGGCAGAACCACCTACCTCAAACTGCTGGTAATGCTTCTTGTGATGCATCCCAGGATACAGTTGGCTTTCTGGGCTACAGGCACACATTGCTGGCTAATGTTGAAGTTCTGATCAGCCAACACTCTCAAATCCTTCTCCTCAGAGCTGCTCTTCAATCTCAATCCATTCCTACCCATACTGTGTTTCTGTTTGAGATTTCCCCAACCCATATGCAGGATGTTGAACTTGGCTTTGTTGAACATCATGTGGTTTGCACAGGTTCACTTCTCAACCCTGTCAAGGTCCCTCTGGATGGCATTCTTTCCCTCCAGGGTATTGACCACACCACACAGCTTGGTGTCATAGGCAAAATTCCTCAGAGCACACTCAACCCCACCATCCATGTTGCTAAGAAAGATGTTAAACTGCTCTCAATACTGACTCCTGAGGAACACCTCTCACCACAGATCTCCACTTGAACATTGAGCCATTGATTGCAACTCTTGTGTGTGACCATTGAGCCACTTTCTTATCCACCATTCCGATCCATTAAGTCCATGTCTCCCCAGTTTAGAGACAAGGATGTCGTGTGGGACAGTGTCAAATGCTTTGCACAAATCCAGGTAAATTGCATCAGTTGCTCTTCCATTACTCACCAGTGCTGTAGCCTCATCATATAAGGCCACTACATTTGTCAGGCACTATTTGCCCTTAGTGAAGCCACATTGGCTGTCATCATTTACCTCCTTATTTTCTGTGTGCCTTAGCATAGTTTCCAGGAAGATCTGCTCCATAATTTTGCCAGGCACAGAACTGAGGTTGACTGGCCTTAAGTTCTCCAGGTCTTCCTTTTTTCAACTTTTTAAAAAATGGGGGTGATATTTCCCCTTTTCCAGTCAGCAGGACCTTCACTGGACTGCCACAACTTCTCAGATATGATGGATAGTGGCTTAGGAACTTCATCTGCCAGTTCCCTCAGGATTCATAGATGCATCTCATCATGTTTCATGGAGTTGCACACCTTTGGGTTCCTTCAGGTTCTTCAGGTCTTGAACATAATCTTCCCTATTCAGTTTCCTAGTCCCTGCCTTTGCTTTCTGTGACTCAGGCAGTGTGGCTGGAGCACTTGCTGCTGAAGACTGAGGCAAAAAAGTCATTGAGTACCTCAACCTTCTCCACAGCCTGGATTAACCAGTTCTGCTTTCTCCCTCCAGAGAGGGCCCACATTTTCCCTAGAGTTCCTTTCATTATCCTCATACCTATAGAGACATATTCTAGAGAGAATTATTATGCTAATCTGGTACTACAGCACTGTTATCAGATAGTGAACCTTAGAAATTACTTTTACTCCATTGGTATCTTCAATAAGCAATGGATGGTCTTTATTATAAATGTCAGAATTGTGGAAGGATTAGCTAAATGGATTTTTAGTGCATGTCTCATTTCCATGGTTTTGTGTTAATGGATTTTTTGTAAACAAACATCAGAGTATTCTTCCAAATTCTTAAACTTAAAAAAATAAATGGCAGTTAATCAGATTACACAGTAACTGTTGTTCCTAGGAAGGTTATGATCCAAATTTCTGATCAAGTATGTGAACAGAAGATGGAATTTTGGTTCTAGTAACTTTTTATTGTTATGAATAATAGGAGACCATTGTTTAATATTAAAATATATAGTCTTTAGAAGTTTCTTGATATTGACACACTTCATTTATGAAAAGGTTAAGACCAGGCTTTAGCAACCGCACTGTTTTTGTAGTATGAAAATTACTATCCTGTGTCTGAGTTTTACATTGCTGTGACTTAAAAACATATTAAAGGGATCAATTAAGAGAAACACAATTCTCATTTGGAAATGGGATCATAGAAAGTCAGTGAGTTTTATACTACTATTTATGTTAAGTACTGTGTAACATGCTTAATATATGCTTAGTTTTCTTTGAATGAGAAAACTATAGAAGTAAATATTCATGTAGTTGTTGGTGTAATTTTAAAGGGAATTAAATTTTATTAAGAAAATTCCACATATAGAATAAATATGGAATAAAACAATATATGTGACCAGAACATTCCCTTATTATAGTTATTTGGTTTACTCATTCACCTGAAAAATAATAGTAGAAGACCACATGTTTTTTTTAAACTCCAATTCTATAGAAACACTTCCATTCACACTTCCAGTTGTGATTATGACCACTAATCCATTAGACCCTGGGTGCAATTTCCGTGACTGAATGTAGATATGTAGCCACATCTTAAATGCCTCGCCTGTTCTCATCTTCATCAGTTAACACAGAAGAGCAAAAATATGCCACTGATGTCATATGTGCCAGTCTTTGATAACTTAAGGTCCCTGAAACAGTATCTAATAATAGTATCTGACAGTATCTATACATGTTACGCTCCCTTGGTCTCTTCTTAAATAAATGTTTTTAAGCTTTTATGTGTTAACAAAAGAAAAAAAAAAAGTTAAGGAGGAAAATACCATTCATTATATAGAACACAGAGAAGTGTAAACCTATTAGACAATGAGGGATAACAGAGACAATGACAAAGACTAAAATCCTCCAGTTGTCAACTGATGGACCATTACAAAACCCCAGTCACAACTTTAGAGAAGGCCATGCGGATTTGCAAATGATAAGAAGGGGAAAACAAGACAAACATAAGGATTTAGGATTTTGTGAGACTCTGCAAAATTTATTAAGGAATATTTAGAAGATAGTCTGTCCTATCTTCTTGTTTCTTAACTCTCTTTCCATTTATTGTCACCTTCTGTCCTGTAGCTGTGAGTGTCAGCTACTGGTGAGGTGAGCATGAATGGGTTTGATATCAGCAACTAGAGCCCAATCAGGGTGTAGGTGCCATAGTGGTGTCAACTACTGCATCTAGTAGGGGTCTTAGTGCAAGCAGCTGGACTGTTTGAGAGTCTTGACCATCAGCCACAAGGGAGAGAACAACGTGTGTCCCAAAAAGCATCCACTGTGAGGGACCAACCTGACTGGGGCGACTGAGGGACTCAGTGCTGGCAGTAGCTTCTCTCTGTAAGGAGAAGTAGCCACCTTTGCAAAACAGTTAGAAGACCAAATACTCTACCTCTCCCTGCTGACTAATGAGAGTCTACATACCTAATATTCCCATTATGTTCTGCCTGGAGTTAATTAATGGGAGACATTAAGCACAAGACACTGTCTAAAGAGGTGGTTAATCCCAGGATTCAAAGCAGGTATTTCCTTACTTGGAAAGCAGAAGCAGTCATCCAAAAAAATGATATCTCTTTTTAAATCCCTTCAGAACACCTACACAGAAAGCTTTAAGAAACTCCCCCAATCTAAAATTACAGTGGGTTCAAGCCCATACTTTCTAGTTACTATAAAAGTATTCCAAATTAATCTGATTATTTTTTAGGGCAGAGACAAGATATTCATAGGACACTTCCTGGGAAGCTGAGCTCCCATTTCTTGGACATGTGCTCTAGAATGGAGTGTTGTTAAAAACAGAAAAAATACAGAAAACTAACAAGTGCCTACTCTACTCCAAATCCTAGAACTCGTTAATCTCTTTTGGTTTTAATTGCCTGTTCAGCAACAATTTTAAAATGTATTTTGCTTTGAATTTCATATATTCCAAGTACATTAAATAAAAACTTTGAGGCCTACGTCTGAGTTTACAAACTTACCCACTAGTTTCAGAATCACATTAAAATTTAGGGTTTTTTTCTGGGTTTTTTTTGACTGCTCAGCTCACTGCAATTCTCAATTATTTCATATATAAAAATATAAATAAGGTTGAGTAAATTCTATCAAATTATGCTTGCTTATGCGTCATCTTATGTTTTCCCAATTGCAACTTAAAAGGAAGATCTTTGTATGGGAATTTTTTCCTGTGTACATGCAGTTTATGAAAAAATTCTATGCATGTACTTAATTTAGTGTCTGATCTTACTGAGATTACATGCTGAGTAATAAAATGATCTTAATATTTAACCTGCTGTGATAAAAATTCTGAACATGAGTAAGACTAACAGAAGTTGCTCTTCATATTCAATGTAGAATCTATTTTACAGCTGATAGTCATATACTTTGGCCGTAATTATTTATTTTTTCCTTTTTCCTTGCCAGTAAATAACAGGGTTAGGGGAAAGCCAAATCATTAGTCGGCATAAACAGAATTATTTGTAAAAAGAGTTTCTTACAAGGTAGGAAGATTTATTCTTGATAGAGCTACACAAGGAGGTGTATTTATTTAATTTTTTTGAGGCTATTTCTACTGATATCTAATAAATATTAGTTTCTTGACAGTTCTAGGGAAGAACAGAAAAATATATTTTTATTTTATTTATTTGTGATCTATATATAATCGAACACATTTGAAAGATAAATTTAAAATTTGAAGTTATTCCAATATTAAGAAAAACACAGATGTTTAGTTTACTAAAGGGCAAAGTAAAATACTTAACATAAGAGTGCTTGTACTGTCTCTGAATATATAAAAAAATATATTTTAAGCTGAACAATTCAACTGAACCTGTAAGCTTTTTGATATCTCTAAAAATATAATTATTGACATTTTTCACTCCCCCCTCTCCATATAACTGGCTGAAATAATTTCCTCAGCAGTTTTCCTAAAACTACATCCTGCTTTGGCCATTGGATATCTGAACAGAAAATATACAACATATAGTGCATATAGCTACATATAATCCCTGTATTATAAAAATTACTTGCATATTACAGGGCAGCAGCAAATAAAATGTTTTTGAGAGTCAGAAAAAAAATAATTTGTTTCAAATTTTCTTATGATTTGGACTATGTCCTTTGTAACATAAACTAGGAAGATTATTATTACCTAATATGACAGAGTTCAGTAAGATATAACTAACTGATGTTAGTGTGGTATTTGTTTGCTACAATGATCAAGCTTCTTAAAGGTCCTCACAGATGTAGCAGAAAGCACAAAGTTGCTGCTATGGTTCCTTTCAGGAAACTAAGACATATTGTAAGGATTGTATTCCATGGAAAAACAGACTTTTAAATGTTGTGGTGCTAATGTAATAAAAGACACTTGTGGATCAGTTTCCACTCAACAGTACAAATTAAAATTATGCTAAATTTTTGTTAAGCTTAATAACTAATATACATGGCAGTTATTAGAAATTATAAGGAATAATGAAGGCAGTAACAGAAAACATGTTCTCTTTTCTATTTTGGAAGTATATAACTACCTTATTGATTCTACTCTCCTGTCATCCAAAACTCATTTCAGATAATCACATGTTTATTATTTCACACATTCTCACACATATGTTTCGCTGTTTGAATAAGTCAGGATATTTTACAGTTACTGTAATTTTCCTGTATGGTTGATCAATTATTTCTTTTTTAATGTAGCTGAGGTAATTTATGTCCCTTTGTATTCCTCTCACTCTGAACTTAAACTATCTAGTTTTACAGTATCTAATAAGACAGGAACTAGTACATTGCTTTAAGGTCTAATGTTTTTTTAATATGCATTGCCTGTGCTCTAAATGTAATGATTTTGAGCCACTATATGTTGCCGATACTGAAATATGTTTTGGAAGTTCCATGTTTTTAAAAGAACAGGGTTCATAGCTTCTCTAGAGACTGATCGGCAACAGAAAAGCAGAGAAAACTCGTCTTGATGAAAGTATGTTTTCCATAGTTTTCCCCACATTTGTATTTGACAGATGAATCTTCCTTAGTGTTTTAGGTTGATGCTGTAATGCACTTCTGAAACAAACCTCCTGATCCTCTATTTTTTGTGATTGGTTTTGACTGCAAAATGTATATAAACAAGATTCCTTTCACATGAAAGCAAACTGGAAACACACTCCAACTGAGCACCACAAGCTTTCTTGCATTGCAGACATGAGACCAAAACAGAAAGTGGGGTTGGGCCACTTGCTTCAGGGCCTACCAAGCACTCATACTAAAATAAGGTTTTCAAACCACTGAGAACTTTTATAATGTCTGAAATGCTATATAAGAAGAAAAAACTAATTTGTGCTTTAATATTTCTGTCAACTACCTGGTTCTCTCAACCCTCAGCTTTTACAGCTCATTCTTTTTTCTTCTACAGAGATTTTTTTCTTGTCTTAATATAATTACCTACCCTCTTTGGCTTTTTCTTTGGCTGCTGCATATTTTCCTTTTTTGTTTGTTTGTTTGTTTGTTGTGGTGGTGGTGGTGGTTGTTTACATTTTTGCTTGTTACTTCTTTCTTTGCTAGCTTCTTTCTGTTGGGCTTACCAAAAGCTCAGTGTGTTTTTATCTGTGGTTATAAAAAAAAAAAAAGAAAAAGTTTCACATCATTCCACCTTGCAAGCTGATGGCCTGGCCTAGCCTCAGTCTAGCTCCATCCTCACAGCTCTGCCCAGGCATCCTAGAGTTTTGTCAGACACCAGTTCCCCACATAAGGCCAGATCCTGAGCTTCCACATGTGGACTGATGTCCCAGTCTGGCCTCAGCCCAGGATAATTCCTATGGAGCTGCAAATGCCTGGGGCTAAGGATGCCTCAGTGCCCCCCAGGTACCTTGCTTTTGTCTGGAGAGGTGGGTCAGGCACTTTCTGCCAGAACCTGCCATGTTGCCCTTCATGGGTTCCCTTGCAGTGCTTCCAGTCTCCAGTCCAGAGACTGCTGCTTGTCCTTGCAGCACTCTGGCACTGTCAGTTTAGTCCAGGTGGTCAGAATAACTGTAATGACATATAAATATTCCCATCCAAGTGTGCATTATGAAGCTGTTGGATCTTCATTGCTTTTACCTGCTAGTCCACTTGTAATCATCAAACTACCTGGGAAAGTAGTCATATAATCAGAAATGTGTTTTCAAATTTTAGGGAGTATCTCATAGCTATTGTGCATAGCATTAAATAAGAGGATGACTGCATATTTGTAACAGTTCAAGTGGGTACATTTGCATTACCACTTCCTGAGAAGGCATTGGAATTAGTTGAACATTGAGGAACTCTCAGTAACAGAGATTGGGAATTGCTGTATACTGTCTACATTTTTAATAAGTCTCTGTTATTTAAACTAGTTAAGATAAAATACTTTTAACTTTTTTTTTTTTTTTCCATTATTACAGCATCTCATCAAAGATATTTTGTTTTAAGGAATTTCCTTAAATCTAAGAAAAGAACTGTGCTAACTATTCTTAGCCTTATCACCCACTTTGGTACCCTCAGCAAGAAGTAATTTGTCTCGCTTTTTTAAGACTACTTTCTTGTCATAGGCTCAGACTGATTAAGTCCATTTATCTTTGAACCTTGTTAGAGAAAATAAACTACCACTACCCATTGTTCTGTTCTACATCTTTCAAATTCAAACAATGAAATCAAGAGAGGAAGGCCTATATTTTATCTGCTTTCTTGTGTGAGAAATGTTATTCTTCAGTCACTCTTTCCAATCTTACATTCAGTTGTAGAAGACTGAAAAAAATGCTGTGACAATAAGCGTCATTTTGACTGATTTTTATCTGAATATGAAATATCTTCCTCACTAAGGTAACAGCAGTGTAAGCTGTCTGAGACAGTAGGGGTTATGTAGTTCATCTAATTTGCTTTTTCTTTTATTAGATTTCTTGGAATTGTCTCATCTGTTTTTTTAAATTTGAAATTACGATGTTTTACATTTCTATTAGAATTTACTTGAAGTCAATGAGTAATCTAATTATGTTTCTTTACACTTTTCAGACTACTTTCTCACCTCTTTTAGCCCACTCAAGAGTATGCTTATCTAAAAGAGACTTTTGAAACTGAAATATGACCAGCTATTTATTTGCTATTAAAAATAATTTCATGAGATAACTCCATTTTACAGATACTGTATTAACCATAACAAGCACGTTCACTTAACATTGACAGTGACAGACATCCATGGATGATTAGTTTTCAAGAATCAAAGTTACTCAACTTGTTGTTCATGCTACTCCCTCATATAGATCTATGTGGATTTTTCCACAGGTAAAGTACTTCTTACTGAATGTCATTTTTAATCCTCTTCCAAATACCCAAGGTCTAGTTTCCCTCCTTTCAGTTCTAGAAATATATTTTCAGTTTTTTGTTTCTTTTGTGTTTTTTTTTTTAAATTGTATTTATGTTTTTATTTATAAAATTGTTTTATTTATAAGATTGTTTTTGCTTTTAAGCAAAAGGTAAAAATCTTCTTCCTAGATATGCAATGAAATTTTGTAAAGCAAAGGGTTGTTTGATGTTCTGTAATACCTTATATTCATCAAAGTGAGAATTTATAGTTTATGTATTGCTATAAATGTGCCATACAACCCTAATCTGAAATTAAATTTTAGTAGTTAAGAAAAGTGTAAAATAATTCTGATAAAAGGTACTATTTGCAAAAAGACTAGACTGAATCTTTGTGGTCAATACTATTACCACAAATATAGTTAAGGATTTTACACTTACAAAATATTGGTGTTCCTCTAACAAATTGTAAGAACTTATGACTTTGTCATCTTTAATTTATTCCACAAATTTTACTAAAGCATCTTTATATAAGTTTGAAGTTTCACCACAAAAATTAATTCTGTAGATAATTTCACCTTATCAGACATGTTAAAATCACATTTGTAACTTGGAAGAATTTCGTCAGTGTATCTTATTTTTGTTGCCATTTAATGATGATTTATTCTTCAAGTCTTAATCTGATTGCCATAATATTCCCCAATGAATTTTAAGTTTGCATTGGTAATTTTCTGTTGTATGTGTTAAAATTAGTCATGCTTTCAATATTAATCACAAAGACATAAAATTGTAAATACTACTGACCATGCTATTTCTTTATAAAATACTCACTTTTTTTTCTTCCAATGACAAAAATTGGAAATGTTTCTGTACTGCCTAGTGCTGAGGTAGAAAATTTAGATGTGCATTCTCAGTTTTACAGTTTTAGGAATGTTTTCCATTCACTGGGACTAATGGTGAAGTTTGTGTGAGTTCTGCTTGTTAAGGTTTTTACTTTACTTTTTCTTTGGGCAAATAAATTGAAAATGAAAGATAATTAACTGTAGCACTAATGTAAGATATCAGAAAGGGTTGTCTTCAAGATGTGAAGAGTCCAGCTCTCCTTGTTTTCATGCTGGAGGTAACCATGAAGAATTTAACTGAAGCTGATAGAAACGAGGTTGGCAATATGAAAAAAAAGGATTGAATATGGAGTCATGGGTAATATGGAGGGAGAATTCCATGCAAATTCCCCATGCCAGATGAGGGAAAAGTGTAAGGAAGGAGTGGCAGAGAGGAGCTGTTGTGTACTTGTTCGTTTTTTTGGTAGAGAGGGAAGGGCTCCAAGACTGGCTCCCATAGGAAGCCAAGAAGCTCCCCCTGCTTCCAAACCCAGCCAAGGAGCCATTAGAGGGACAATAGATGTGCCTCGGCAATTAACATATGAAAGAACCGATATAACACCTGACCACAGTGGCACTTAGGGGGGAAAAGCTGTGCTGGGGAAGGAGAGTGGTGCTGGTGGTTGGTGAGGAAGAAGGGGAAGAAGGTGCCCAAACAGAAGTTTCCCTGCAACCCATGGTCAGATGGCAGCTGTCCCCCTGCACTTGTGGAGGAACATGATGGAACATTCCTTGAAGGCACCAGGAGGGTTGAACTTGGCCAGTGGACTTTTTCTCCATGTTGAGTCTGTTTTGCCCGGGACCTTAATCGGTGAAGAACCTACCTTGTCCTTTGTCTCAACCCATGAGCTTTGTCCTCTTCATCCCAGAGTGTGTGTGTGGGGCGGGCAGACATGAGTGAGTGGCCATGTGGCTGTACCTTTGTTATCCTATTGGGCACAAACCATGACAGTACTTATCCCCCGTTTCCCTTCCTCCTGCACTGTTTTGGGGTGTGGACTGGATAGAGGAGCTGGAAATGAGAGGCAGAAGTTAAGCCTTGAAAACGGGGAGCTGAGGGGAAGATATTTTAGGTTTTGCTTTTGTTTCACACTATCATGCAATACATAAAATTAATTTTCCCCAAGTTTAGCCTGTTTTGCCCGTGATGGTAAATAGATGAGCAAGATCCTTATCTTTACCATGACCTGTGAGCCTTTCCATCTTATTTTCTACTCCTGTCCTATTGAGGAAGGGGAGAGAGAGCACAGCTGGGTGGTCATCTAGCAGCCATCCAAGGTCAACCTATCAGAGAAGTATTGGACCATAAGATTATATTGGATATAATTGATGTAATTATTATAACATCGTTGTGTCTACAACACACAATCTGAATATTTTTGCTGAACTGGTGATAAACACAGAAGTTCTAAATGTGCTTATATTTTGCACTTTCAGTTTTGTAAAGACATTTTTAAAAGCACTATGCCTAGTTTTTCGTCTTAGGCTATGGTACACAGTGAAGTAGGCTGAATACCTCTTGCTGTGTTGAGTAGCTGAAGATGAGTGGGCCAGGTGTAGGCGTGGCTTCTGGTCGCAAAATGAACTGTCTCACAGCAGGTAGTGCTAATGGAGAAGGGAAACTTGCATCTCTGTTATCAAAATGTAATTCTATTTAAAAGACCAGCTGAGCAAGTTATTCTTTTATTATGACCTTTGCAAGTAACTAGTTTTTTTACTTGTATTTGGGGGTAAGCTTGAGAATAAGATGAGGACCCTCCTTTCATAAACACTTGTACCAGAGATAACCTGGCTTGCTGCAAGACGCATGCAGCAAGGACACTGCTGCTGAGAACTCATTCTAATAAAGGTTTTCTTCAGTCTAAACTGTGTATGTCATAAGCACACAATTTAATTGGAAAAGTTCCAGTTCATGTTCCTAAGCATTCATTTAATCTTTCCCTATCAAGGTCTATAATGAAGCTGAGTCTTGTTGCTATAAATCAATTGTGCATTGATTCTTGAACCAGTTAACTGAGAAGTTGATTTTTCAGCCAATGATCACAGCTGCATGTCTTTTTTCTATGTGCTGAAACTTTGATCTACATTGAACCACAAATTAACTAAACAACTGTTATCCACAAATAAAAAGGATATAGTTAAAATGTTTATAAGCATATTTGTAAGCAGATTTTAAATGCTTTAACTAATTTTATATCTGAGTTCATATGGCCAATATAAGTATATCGTATTTTGTGTGATTTTATGGTTTCTGGGCATTTTTAGTATTTTTACAGTTTATCAACTTGCTTTTGAGTGTTTGAAGAAATTCTGTATGTGAAATTTTCTTTGACACAAAAGGGAACTTCTCTTCTTCCTTGATTTTGATTAGTTTTCTAATTATTCTAGAGATATGAACCTATTTAATATTTGATGTCTTTCATCTTTATCTCTGGTTAGATTCAGTTACTCTACACGTAGTTCTTCCAGCAACCTTAAACACTTTTTTTTTCACCCTGTACCACTTTGATACCACTTTTCAAGACTTACTTTCTTTAAAACTTTTTCCGTTCCTGTGAATATATTTACTTATTATGATGGTGCTCTTTACTGTATTTCTTTGTTTCTTCTGAAGGTTGTTCAGTACATCAGTCTCATTGTTTTCTTCACTTCTTTTTCCTCCACATGTCCAGTGAGCATGATGGCGGGACCAAGTCCCAGTGCATCTCTCCTTGCTGTTGCCTGCTCTCATTCATCATGTTCTGTTTCCAAGTACAGATGTTGCTTGCTTCTGAGTTCTCTACTTCGTATTGTTCCCATTTTGCTGACCACCTTTGAAAAAGGTGTCTTGGTTGTGCAGTCTTCATCCACTGTTTAGTTCAAATCCTTGCAAGTAAACTTCTCTGGCAGTGACGTTGCATATTTACTCTCCATTTGTCGCATTAAAGAGTGATTATGACATATTAGCTTTATCTGAAATAGCAAGTAGCAGGGCCCAAAGAGATTAGCATCAGACATCTCAAAGCATGTAATAGTACTTGCAATGTACTGGATTAACTATATACTACAGATGAGGAAGCAGTACCACCATACAGAGCCATGTTAATGATGACAAGAGGGACAGTACTCTCTTCTTCCACATTCTGTTTAAATTAATAGTATACATGCCTATGTATTTATATATAAAAACCTATAGATAGAAAAAAATAGAGGTAAAGCTAGTCATAGATACACATGTATATATAACAAATAACTTCTGCAGGAAAATTTCCTACTTATATTGCTGTGGAATGCTTCAAAAATATTTCTTAGCATAGTACAATGGATCTCGTCTATATAAGAAGTCATGTTATGTAACAAGTTTTGAGAAGTAGAATCTTTCAAAGGGATATACAGATACCTATATATGCATGTATATGTATAAACATAAATATATAAATTTATAATCTACCTTCCTTTAAACACATTTTAGTCTAATCTTAATATAAAACGTGCACTGTCAAAATACATTCATGGAACTCAAGGATTAGTAAGTTTCATGATGAATGTCTTGGCTTTAGAACACTGAAAACTCTGAAGAGCATGTCTAAGAACCTCTAAGCATACATTGCAAAATTGTCTTATTCAATTATATTTCTTAAAAAAAGATCAGTTCCATATGAAAAAACAAGAAAAAACCAAACAAACCAAGAAGAAAAGTACTGTTCTCTTAAGATATTGCAGGTGACAGAAAGGCACTGAAAACACCATGCATTCTCAAAAAGGTGTTTGATAACTAAATAGGCCTAATCAATCTGCATAGTGCTACCAGAGACTATTTATTACTGTTGAACAGAAATTGTCACTCTGTTTAAATGATTTCTTATATTTTTAGCTTTTCCAAAAGTTCAATTTAGATTGCATAGAAGTTGAAGTATATACATATAAAATTAAGGTAACAAATTATAAACAATTTGGCAGATAATACAGCAGAAATGAATGTATGGTGAATTTTGAGATAAATTAATTCAGTTTGTCTCTGCAAAATTAGCTGTTTTGCTTGAAACAAACAAAAAAAACCACTGGTGTCTAAACATAATGTTATATGTCCCACCCAGCAACATATTGCATTGCTATCTGTATAAATGGAGACTAGATGGAAAAATTACTCATATACAAACAGTTTAAAAATAAAAAAAAATTATCCAGCTAAGGTCAATCCTTCAGAACTATTCTTATTTGAATTGGTGTTTGAGCCTACAGTGTTTACTGGATGGCTTTAGATTACCTTTTTATATGATGGTGTCACATTTTAAGGCTGGGCTGTCAATTAAAAAATTGAGAGATTGTTCTCTGTTAACCTGCCACCCTCCCCCTGTTGGGAAAGGAAAGAGAGTAAAGGAGAGAAACTCACAGGTTGGAAACTAAACTATACAGCTTAAATGAAACAGTAATGCTAAAAAGCAAAATACTGAACTATACACAAATATATACATACACATATACACAAGAGAACTATCGTGCCTGCTCACACCTCTGTCCCACCCACCACCCTCAATAGCACTCATGTCACCACAGAGGCTGTGGGGAAGCCCTGGATAAGTCCCAGACTAGACTCCTGGAGTCAGCAGCAGATGGGAGCTGGGTGCAGGAACACAGGTTTTCAGTAACACACAGATCAGGATCAAAGGCGGACAAATGGATATAGTCCTCCTAGAATGCTGGCCATGGACGAAGAAGAGCTTGACTCTTCTGATCCTTCAGATTTATACCAGTATGATGCATATGGAATGGAACACTTAGTTTGGTCAATTTTCGTCAACTGTCAGGTCTGCTCCTCACCAAAGGAGGATTGCAGGTGTGACTCTGTAGTCCCTTCTAGTGCTGGAGCATAAGATGTTTTTCAGAACCAGGCAGTAGCCTTGGTGCTGCATACCACTCTTTAGCTGTAACTATAAACACGGAGCATTATCACTTCTAGAAGCAGACACTGACTGAAAATCATTCCATTCATTTCAGCAACTGCAGTTACTTAGAAGGTACTTAACTGAAAAGTAAAATCACTAAAAAGAAAATTGGTTTTACCCTGGCTTGCACCAGGACAGATGTGTACATCGTAATAGTAGCCAGATGTTGACAATACGTGGTCTTTTTTCCATTGTCAAAATCATATTTGTATAGATGTATATGCAGAAACTATTTCACACTTTTAAAATTATTTTATTTCTTGATTCTACTGAATATGTATACATGTAAAGTTTAATATTTTTACAGAATAGGCAAGTAAGATCCTGTCTTTGTATTCTTTCTTTTAACAGTAATTTACATTGTGGATATTCTAATCAAACACCCAACCTGTTCTTTGGCTTGATAAGAGTACTACTGGACATTGTGAAAGGTAATTCAACTTCATCTTTTTGCTGTCACTGACTGAAAAATTAAAGCAAAAAATTTCCAGGATTAAATTAATATAAGCCAAATTCTTGCCTTTTATATTTACATTTGTAGCGTTACAAATCTTGTCTTTATTAAAGGACGCAAGAAGACAGTTCATTTTCTGTTTATTTCTATTTGAGCATCATAGTTAAGTGATGTAGTCTTTAGTAAAACACACACTTGTATATGCACTAAGTGAGCCTGATATTATATTATGAATATCTTAAATTAATAGTTTGTGATTCACATGATTGTTTTAAAAAACAGGCTATCTAGTCGTTATGGATATTTACAATGGTTCCAAACATAAATGAAACTTTCTAGTATTTATATTATAACAGGTATTTTAATATTTTAATATTTAACAGGTTTCAGAGAGTATCTTAAAAGTTCTAAATATTTTTTAAAGTTCTTAATTTTATTTGAAAACAGTGGCAGCTACTAAGATAAATTTGCTGAGATCTGAGCACTCATCTCATTGTCTAGTGCTCACTAAACTTCCATGTGTATGGCAGCTTCTCCCCCTGAAGCAGCCTCATTTTACAGCCCTTCTGTTATGTTCTTGACCTTTGCCATGGCTTCAACCCTGAGGCATTTGAGCTGTCAGATAAAAAAATGGAAAGAGGCTGGTGAAAGTTGTAGAAGGCAAAATGCTTTGTAATGCATTGATGAATTTCCTGCCATCAGATAGTTTTCACTTCACCTCCATGGCTGTCACATTTCCTTAAGTAATAGGGAGAATTTTCCACTAATGGACAACGGAGGTTGTTTGCCTAATGAGAACTTGCAGAAGCAGCCTGCCGTGTGTCTTTATCTTTTAAAGTGAGGTGAAACAATCTTCCCTGGCTACAGATAAGTGGCTAAGAAGCAGTTCTGTTCAGATGTACCTGTCAGTAATTTATCTGGGGGTTTTTGTATTCATATATACTGTTCTATGTGCAATAGAGCATTAAATTGCTTTCCACTGGGAGCAGGTCACATTCAGGGTTCATCAGAACCATGCTACTGGATGGGACATGCTTGATTCATACAGGCTGTTTCTATCAAGATCTGGACAGCTGAAATCTCAATCTAATTAGAGATTTTACACTAGTTTTTTGCTTGTTCGTTCATTTGTTTTCCTGGATAAGTTATTTATTATTTAAAATAATGTGGATAACTATCATTCTTTGGAGAGTTTATGTGTAGCTTCTATAAGATAAAATTAATGGCTTTTGGTTTCTGTGTCAAGATTCCTAACGAGTCTTTTCATTTCTGTTAGTAAAACTTTTTGTTGTAATTACTATATATTAAAGATAGATTAAATTTCTTGTTTTGTCACTAGATCCTCTTTTGGGGGTCAGGAGAGAGTGCTGTTTGACAACACAGATAAATCCCAGGCTTATTTCTGTGAAGGCTTATTCAAGCCTAAAATCCCCCTGAGTTCTTGATCTTGAAAGAAATCATCTTTCCATTTTAAAATACTGCATTTTTTCTGAAAGGCTATTAGCATGTTTGCAATGGAGAAAGGACACATTAACTGAAACTATATTTTTATTGCAACTTAATTCTTTCTCCTAGTGTGGTTATTAGGAAGATGTTTTTGTACATTTTGCTGACATTTCTCAACTTGTGATATTAAATAAATGCAATAAAGGACATCTAAACTGCAAGAGAAAAGCAATATTTCTGGTATATTAACATTTTCTATTCACAATCTTTATAGCTGCAAAATATGTCTGGAAATTAATTCATTATTTTCTGTTGAGAAGTGAATGTTCTATAATGGGATGAACCATAAACCAAATGCAATTATTCTCCTTCCATTTTACAAGAACAGTTTATTGTATACTAAATGGAAAACTTTACACTGCATGGATTAACGATGATTACTCTGTCTTCTTCCTCCTGCTTCCACTGCTAAATGATATTTTCATTATATTAGTACTTACTAAGGCTTTATGAAAGACAGCTTATTAGATCAATCATGTAGAATTCACAGTATTTAAATGAAAAATCCTCCACACTTTCTAATCTATAAATTGAACAATGAACTTCAACCTTCTGTGTATATCTGATAAGTGGTGGTGACAAATAGAGAACATACATTTAAAAGCATTTATAGAGGTATAATTCTTCTTAAGATTATTCCTAAAATGAATACATATTCTTTTTTCAAGAATGCAAAAATAATGTAATGTTAAACACTATTGCAAGTCAACCATGAGTTTCAAATACTTACAGGCAATGGCATCACATGAAAACCCAACATTGTTCCTCCTTTAGAAATGTAAAATACTTTGAGAGACTTGACTTTTGACCATGTGATGCTAAAGATGTTAGATTTAATGAATACTAAAAAACCTGTACCTGGTAATGCATACATATTTTTCCTCTGTAGATGAAAATATCTTTGGCTAACAAGTTCGTGTATGTTTTTAATCTGGGAAATGTCACCTGAATACCATAGACATTATTTCAATGCTTGTGTCATTCATTCAATGCTTTTATATACTCTTAGTTAAATTTTCTTATCCCAGCTGTGTTCATTTCTAGGTAATACACCACAAAACCCCAAGAAATTAGGCACAAGGCAAAGAAAGTCAACCTATTGTAACTATGTGATTACTTAAGGAAAAGAAAATGTGCATGATTTTCTTAGCTCTTTAGAATATCAGTAGTAGCCTAGGAAATTTCAGTTCTGAGTCCTGGTTGTTCATGCTTCACTGATTGATTTCCATCCTCTTCTTGTGGTCTGTAAGTTATTGGAAAGTAGATGGGTTGTCTGGTATTCCCACACCAATATTTCCATTTTGTTTATTTCTTTGTGATCCTTGACTATGGACCAGCTTTCCTGGCCTCCCCTCCAGGGTTTTGTCCTACAGTACCCTACCAAGCAGATCCTTGAAGAGACCAAGATCTGCTTTCTTGAAATTGAGGTTAGTGAGCTTTCTTTGCTCCTTCCTCGCTGCCTTAAGGCTCCTGAATTTGACCCTACAGCCTAGTCTCCCATTAAGTTTTACATCATCAACCAACCTGTCTCTCTTGCTGAGAACAAAGTCCAGCATAGCTCCTTTTCTTGTTGGTTCCTCTATCATTTGGAGGAGGAAGTTGTTATCAACGCACTACAAGAACTCCTATCTGTATCACTGCTGCTCATGTGAAACAGTAAGAGAGGATAATAGTCAGTGGGCTATACAAGCTTATGTAATCTTTCTGTTATATCTTTGTTTCAAGCCCCTGTTAAGCTGCAGACCTCTCTAGCAAGTGGGTCCAGACTGCAAATGGGTTGCTCTGTACCCCTGAGAAGGGAGTCCCCAGGACTATCACTCACTGCTGCTTCTTCTGAGCACTCATTGTTATACGATGCTCTGAATGTCTTAGTCAGCTCTGGCAACTTAATTTGCATGGGTTGCTTTTCCCTTTCAGTCTGCAGAACTGTGAAATGGTTCTGCAGGGGCACCTTAGGTTTTAAGGAAAGTCTCTTCCTTCAGGTTTTTGATTTTACAATATTCATTCCACTTTATCATTTTCCACATCATTCACTCCCCTCCTTTCCATTTTTGTTAATGGGGCAGTTTTTGTATCAGTGATTTTAGGCAGTGCAGGACATAACGACTATAGGTATTCTTAATGCACAGGACATTATAAATATGAGAAAGGCAGAGACATTTTGCCAGATCCAGTTTCTTTCTTTAAATACATGGTGGCGTTGTTATACTGGCCGATTAGTTTGTGCAACATTATTCCAGCATAAAATAACACACATAAAGCTTCTGTGAGCTGTGAGCTTTTGTATCATCTTGTCAGTTGCAAATAAGATTGCTGACCATAAAATTTCTTTTCTGTAATGAGTATCACTGCTGTGTACTGTAAGATGTAATTACAAATTGACTAGTTCAGCTTTATAAAAGGCCTTGGAGACCAGGGTTTTGGTGTGGCAGTAAAGGCAGCTTCAAAAAAAGTTTCTCCTTTCCCTTCAATCTGAAAATGAGGATTTGTAGAGACAAAAGAATTTTGTGAAAACCATATGTTAAAGAATTCTCTGAAAAATTCTGCTTGTACCCAATGTTTTTGTATTTTATTGTCAGATGTGCATAAATCTTGACTCAATTGGATTTTCTAGGCCTTTGTTGAACATTT
Organism: Apus apus; assembly: GCF_020740795.1. Lineage (NCBI taxonomy): Eukaryota > Metazoa > Chordata > Aves > Apodiformes > Apodidae > Apus > Apus apus. The sequence continues at coordinate 161,914,150 of NC_067282.1, forward strand.
CATTCTATATATCTACTTAAATAAAAATAAGCATATTCATCATCTGAGAGCACATGGATTTTTTTTTTTTTTTTTTTGTGGACTTTCTGAAATTTGCCAGAAAATTAGAAAGCCTGAGCCTAAAGTGAAAAATGCAGAAAAATTTCTGTGCCTCATTAATTAACTACTACAGATACTCTTAATGCAAACACCACAGCTCAATGTACATAACTGACAGTCTATTGATGTGTTGAAGACAGATAATAAAACTAAAGTACAAAAGTTACACTTTCTGACTCTTAGCAGGGAGCTTAGATCTCAGAAAAAAGTACCTTAGTCTACTGGGCTACTATGAATGCCAGAATTATATTTAATAATGTACATATATCTTGATTCAGTACTATTATTTACATTAATTATAGCTATGCAATTGTCTTTAAAATACACCATTTAGTGACAACTTTTTTTGCCACTCCCTCTGAGCCCACATATTTATTTTCTGTTGCACTGTAGTTTACAACATTTCTTTTTATTTGAAGAAGTTTGAAGTTTACTTTGTAAAAGTATTCCAAAGTGTTGTATGTATAATTGTTCAATAGCAAAATTGTATATTACTGAGTCATTTAACTATGCGTCACTGTAAAAAGAGCTTCATTCTGTTGCTGCTTTATGCAAATCGAACCCCAAAAGTGTGTTAAAAAGCTCTTCAGTTGCTGGGTTTTTCTTAAATCCATCTCTCGTTTCAGACACTGATTACATCTCAGAGTCCCAATGAACTGAGTTAAAACTGCAATAACATGTATCGAACCAAATTGAACTGAACCAAGCTAAATACTTCCAAAGAAGTGCAGTGTTAAATAAAAGCAGGGATGTGCTACTGGCACATATTTTTACTGGAGGAAAATTTCATACTCTTATTAGAAAGGAAGATGGAAAACCAGATATTTTGTATATGCACAAGATTTATTATAGTATATCCTTTGATAAAATTAAACTTTACAGACCTGATGCCAGCTCCAGAAATCCTACAGAAGTAGTTTGGAATTAGAACAGTAAGGTTGGCTTTTGAGGGTCATAAGTACTTGAAAATTTTCTCTACTGTTGTGAAGTGCAAGTTAATTTCTCATCAGTGAGGTTCCACAGCTGTGATGTTTGGAGCAAATAATTGTGGATCTATTGGCTTTCTGTTTTAAACCCCTCATTACACTCCTTTCTCCATGTCTGAGGACTAGAAAAGGGAGAAAGTAATAAATCTTCAAAAATTCTGGTTTTAGTATGTTATCTTTAAGTTTACATCGGTATATAAAATATTTTAAAAGATGACAGTATTTTTAAATTAGCTTACAGACATTAGAAAGTCTGATTTCTTTATAAATTCTTATTTTTCTAAATAAACAGAAAACATGAATTGGCCTAGTGTGAAAACTTTTGTATAATCAATAACATCTTCTGTTTCAGAGGGCTGAAACTCCTTTGCAAGAGTTTAATCAGTTTGTATGAAATTATTATAAATTAATAAGAAAAACAGGAAACAAAATTGTTTGGGGCAATGTCAGTCACACAACATATTTCACTAAGTGTGCCCTTGCTGCAAAGGAGGTGAGTGGTATCATCACCTGCATTAGGCACAATATTTCCAGCAGGTTGTGGGAGGGGATCTTTCCTCTCTATTCATCATTGGTGAGGCCATATGTGGAGCGCTGTGTCCAGCTCTGGGCTCCTCAGTACATGAGATACGAAATTACTGGAGAGTCCAGTGAAGGGGTGCTAAAATTACTAAGGTACTGTAGCACCTCTCCTACAAGGAAAGACTGGAAGAACTGGGATAGTTTAGCCTAGTAAAGAGAAAGCAGAAGGCTCAGGGTGAATCTTAGCGTACATAGGTAGCTGAAGGGAGGGTGTAAAGAGGATGGAGACAGGCTCTTTTCAGTGGTGCTCAGTGAAAAGACGAGAGGTAATGGGCACAAACTGAAAGGAAGTTCTGTCTGAGCATCAGGTAACATTTTTTACTGTAAGGGTGACTGTTCAGTGGCACAGGTTGCCCAGAGCAACCTGTTGTGGGTCTACCTCCCTGGAGATATTCAAAAGCCATGTAGATGTGATCCTTAGCATCTGGCTTCATGCAGCCCTGCTTGAGGAGTGGGGTTGTACCAGACCATGGAATTATATATAATATCTCAAGTTGGAAGGGAGTCACAAGGACCCTTGAATCCAACTCTCTGTTCCTTGCAGGACTACCTAAAACTAGATCATAAGACAAAAACCATTGTCCAGATGCTTCTTGAACTCTGACAGGCTTGATACATGACTGCTTCCCTGAGGAACCTGTTCCAGTGACTGACCACCCTCTAAGTGAAGAACCTTTTCCTAATGTCCAATCTGAACTTCCTCTGATGCAGCTTCATTCCATTTCCTTGTATCCTATCACTGGTCACCAGAGAGAGGAGATCATCACCTCCCCCTGCACTAACCCCCTTGAGGAAGTTGTAAGCTGCAGTGAGGTCATCCCTCTGCCTTTTCTTCTCTGAACAAATGCAAATGGTCTCAGTTACTCCTTGCAAGTCTTGCCTTCAAGACTTTTCACCATGTTGGTCGTCCTCCTCTGGACACATTCCAGATGACCTCCAGAGGTGTTTTCCCACCTCAAACATTCTGTGATTCTGTGATTCTCTGAAGTTAGAGTAATATTTGATCCCACTTAACTTAATACTATGATTCATCATGGATTATCAGATTTTAAGATGCTTAATTTTATGGTTTCATGTTACCTCAGCTTTGCATTTTTTTGATCATTTGGAAGAAATCTGCTCTGATACAATTCCCCACTGACAATGGACAGCCGCTTCAATTTCTTTGTTCTTTCCATCCAGTACAATTTTTCTAATGTCTGTAATATCCCCTCTTCTCACTGGAATATCTCATGACTCTTACATTAAAATAAAAAAAAAAACATAGGTATATTAAAAAAATATTTGGACTTCTGTTGACCCAGTAAACAGCTAGTTTAGAATAAAAATAAGGATATACTGATTGTCTAGCTAGCAACTAATACACAGAAATGAGTAAGTGCTGAGTTAATGCTGCCTTTTCACACTGAGAAAATTAAAACACTTTCTTGCCTTTCTCAGTAAGACATTTTATTAAACATGTAGGGAGAACTTTCTTTGAGGAGTCTCAATAGTACATGAAGCTAAAAAAATATTTAGTTACATCTTCCATTTTTTTTAACCTTTCCCGCTCCCTCCCTGTTCCCTTAAAAAAACCCCAATACCACTTTTTTTCTTTTTTTTTTTTTTTTTCTAGTATGATTGCTGTGAAAGATCATTCTCTTATGTGCTGCTGGAGGAATTTCTAGTTTATTGGTTTGTCTCACCTAGATTAGGTCTTTGGGAACCAGATGCTTATATTATTCTGGACAAAAGTTTTATTTCTATTAATTTCTGTCTTAGGTTGTTAATAAGAAAGAGAGTCAAACAAGATGGGCTTCATTGTATATGAAGCCTTCTTCCTCTTAGCAGACCAGCACATAAAAATAGCAAGGTATAATAGGCTCAAAACGGTTAGTATTCTTTTATCTAGGGAAAACACATCAATCTAATTGGCTTGTATAAATATATTAACACATGCAGCATTTTTTGCTTTTCTAAAGTTTCTGATAAAAAGAATATGCATTTTCCTCATTAAGGTTTCTGTGTACAGTTATAGGAGCATAAATTGTTTTAAATGAAAAGGACATTTTTTCTTAATATATTCTTATTCTGCTCATTTTCTTTTCTTATTTTGTCACCCTCGATACTTGTTCATCCAGACTGGATAGCAGGAACATAAATAGAATGAGACCTTACCATAAAAGTCAAATTCAAAATCCCTTATGTACAAGGAGTTTAGGGAAAATAACATTAAGACTCATAGTAAAAGGCTAATAGTTCAGAAGTACATAAAGACATAGTATCAAGGATTCTACTGGAAAGTTATTGGTTTAAATTGTAGCAAAAATGGGATTTTAATTGAAAGTTGCTGTAGTTTTCCTCTGTAATACTACTTTGCATGTTCTTGATGAACACAAAAATGTAGCTTTCCAAGAGAAATGTGATTTAAATCAAGAAAATAGTATTGTACATTAAGGTAACATTTAAAAAATATTTTCATTTTAAGCTTAAATAGGGTTTCTTGTAATACGTAGTTTGTAAACTTATTGCTTGCACTTTTAAGGCAGATGAGTCTAATGCTTTAAGTGCACATCAGGGAACAATTCTGCACTGATGGGATAAATGCCATAGCAATTCTTTAGTTCTTTTCCTTCTCTCTTTTCTTAAAGAACACGAGTCAATACTAGTTTATCTTTCTCAGTTACACAGGGAAAGACATTTCAGGCACATGGAATACTTTAAATGTAATCACAGGAAAGTGAAGCTGTATTTTGCCACTGAAAGTTTGAGGGAGGAAAGAACAAGTTTCAGTGGTGATCTTAATCTGTATACCAGAATATAGCATTTACCATGTCAATGTAAACATGTATTTAAATTGCAAAATATAGGAAAAAACAAGTGATTGTACTCATATTGCAACCAGGTCAAAGGCAAATGTTTTATTTATCATTATGTGGACCTTGTCTTCACTCTCTATTTATGGCTCACTACAACAGACTGCAACATGGTGCCTACTTAGGTTTGTCAGCCAATTAAGAAAAGCTGTAACAATGTAAGTCCTTTAAACATATCTGCAGGCAGAACAACCCAAAAGTCATGGTCTACAGTTGATTGATTTTACTCATACACAGGCCTATATAAAAAATGCAGTAGTCAAATGTTCTCTTCGGTTAACTTCAAGAACAGATCAGACCGTGAGAGGCTCACAAAAGCAAGATAAAAGACTCAACTACTAAAGCATCTTGTGTTAGATAGTGGCCATTTGTGGATGCAAGAATAAATTAATACTTCACTCAGTTTAGCTTCACAGCTTCTGACATCCTGTAGTTTAGGTCCTTCTGAACTGGAGTTTATCTCTACATGCTTGTGTTTGATATCACTTATTATCTGCAACAGCAGTTATTTTGGCACAGAGTGTTGCCAGCAAATTTCACAAACCATATTCACATTGCGTGGAAAAAATCCTACTTCCAGTTCATCTCAATAATTCTTCTTGAATATTTATTTTTATTATTCTTGGGGTTTGTATTGTTGAAATAGTGAATAGCACTTCTTTTTCTTCACCTTCTCTGCATAATTCCTGTTTCTCTGTATTACAAACATCTATTTTCCACCAAGCATTTATTTTTCCAGGTGAAGAATCCCAGATGCTTTAATTTCTCCTCGTATAGAAGGATTTTAATGCTTCATTTTTACATGTACTTTTTCCTTTGAGTTAGAGAGACCTGGAAGATGTTTAGTATTCAAGATACAAATTAATCACACAATTATTAAATACTACAGTAAAGTTTTATGATTTTATGTTTTTTTCCTCTCTTCTAAAGCCCAACAATTTTGACTGCTGATAAGAACTGCTGTTTTCAGAAAAAGAACCAAAATTGCTCTAATGTTTTTTCTAATGTATTTGTTAAAAACCTATTGTTTATGTATACATATATACACTTGTCTGACTTCTTTCTATAAGTTTTGCTTTACATTTATTATATTCCTGTACTTTATACTCCTTATTTCACCTGTCATTTTATGGTTCCATTTCTTAGCATCATAAAACACTTCTGCAACTCTTTGCTGTCAACTTAAATGTTGATAATTCTGAATCATTTTTCTATAATAATATATTCCTTTATTGTTTAATACTTTTCCCAGATCATTCACATATGAACATATTTAAAAACACAGGTTCCCTCACAGCTCACTGAAGGATTTCTTAGATAACCTTCCATTATTAAAGCAAATATTTTTTTTTCTGTTCTTGGTAGAAATTAATCAATTTATTATAGTTACTTTTAAAATTATCAAAATTAAGGATTTTACTTTCCACCTACCTGATATAAGAAGTCAGTAAATATCCACATCCAACCAATAATTACAGAATCAACCCATTGTTTTTTTCAGTTCTTATTTAAGTTGTAATTTTTTTTTAATTATTTTTTTTTGGTGAACTGTGAATATTTTTTCCTAATTATTCAAATAAACTAAAACTACCGATCAGTTTTGCACTTGGAGGTAACCTCAATCTTTAGTATCATGTTTATGCATTTTCTTTGTGATTCCTACCTGTAGATCACTAGTATACACTGCATATACACATGTATAGTTCACAAAGGTGATGAAAAAGGCGATATAAGTTCATATGATGTTGTAGAAACCCGAAAATATAATTTAGAAAAAAAAATTAAAACATAGTTATTTGATTGCAAAAGCCCTGCATGAAAGCTAAACAAATACTGAAAATCATTAGTATGCAAATTCTGTACTATGCCTATTGCCAAAATGCTGAAATATATAGTTTTGCCCTATCTATCATCATCATTGATAACACTGTCTTCTCCAGGGAGTCATTTGCAGAGCAGACACTGCAGATATCTAAGTAGATTACTAAAATTAGCCACAATGTTACTGACATGGAACATACTGCTTGACAATGCAAAATGCCACAAGGAATAAACCAAACAATACAGGGAGGAAGCATTACATTAATGCATGGATTATATGAACTAACACATTTTAATGTGGTTGGTTTGTTTGTTTTGTGGGGGTTTTTTTTGTTTTGTTGTGATTAACATTTTTTATAACATGCTAAAGAAACATCTGTTTCAAAATATAAGTAAGGACAAATTCGTTCCTTTGCCATTCCATCCAGTATGACATTTCTCTGTTGACCTGTGGTAATAATCAAACACATTGAAGAGAGGAATCACACTGCTAGTGAGTTGGATGACACTTGGTAGAATTCAGTGCTATTCATTTATTTTTTAAATGAATCAACTCTGAATATGAGACTGATGCTTAGTATTTTTGTGAGCTGTTACAGGCAGAAGAATCAGATATTTCTATTGCCATCTAGACTTCTTCAAGTCATGCCAGATTTATTGTAATTTATTTTGTAGTCAGAAGCTAACTTCTTGAAGCATTAATTGTAGTAAACCAAGCAAACTTAAAGCACTAATTTAAAGAATTCATTTATAAGAAAATGAAGGATTAATTTAAAGTAAAAGTATAGATAACATTAATATATTTTTATTTATGCAACTAACAATAATAATAGATTGATTGTCATGTAATGAAAAATATTCATTATCAGCAAAGGTTGGACACCTAAAAGCTGGTGTTGCAGAGAATAGGATGTTAGTTGGTGTTGGTGTTGAAACTGAACCCATTGTTCACTTGTCAATAATACAAAGTGGTTTTGCATGAGGACTTGAATTAATGGAATATCAAATATAAACTAAGCTGTCAGATAATTACTCATACTAACTATAGTTTGTTTATATATATAGGTCACATCTCTTGATTAAAAAAAAATAATAACAAAAAAAATACCTAAGCATTTTTTCACTAAGTCAAAATTTTTAGGGCTTCTTAAATGTTCACATATAGCAGAAACTGGCAAGAGGAGTGCCACCTTAGCATTTTCTTCAACACAATAGTTGTTTTCCTGCTTTTGTAGAGATACTGTCCACAGTCACTACATAAATATGGGAAGAGAAGCCCCAAGCCAACTATCAACACATCCTGTAGTCAGTAGTGCTGTGTGTTGGAGCCATATCAATATTACAATAATTTAGAGTCATAACAATATTACAATAATTTACATTAGTAGTGAGGATTAGGAAGTAGGAGAGGATACAAAGAGTTATAAATAGGGAGGAGCAACTATCCAGGGAAGGTGCTTATTATTAAATAAGAAAGGCTCTGATATTAAACTGTCATCATCACAGCAAATTTGCATATTCCCAGTTGCACTGTTCTTTTTATCAGTCAGTCCACAGTCAATAAGACTGCAGGCACTTTGGGCTCAATGCTGAAGTATATTTGCTTAGAGCACAGATAGTGACCAAGCACAGTTTTAGAAAATCAGACTTGCAGTAGCCTGGGAAGAAGAGAAACAGAAGCCATGATAATATCCATAATCTCAGCAGCAGGAAAATGGATTACTGATTTTGTACTGACCAGATATATATAGTTGGTAATGTGAGACCAGTTATTCTGTGTATTAGAATAACACTGAATTCTACCAAGTGTCATCCAACTCACTAGCAGTGCGATTCCTCTCTTCAATGTGTTTGAGAAATACTATACTCGATGGAACGGCAAAGGAATGAATTTGTCCTTATTTAATTGTTGTGGGGTTTTTTGTTTGTTTTTTTTTTGTTGCGTGTCCTCATCCATCTAAGTTACTTGGCAGGTTGCTAAAGAATTTAGAGAACAAACTGGTTTAGGTAATCGATACCAATTCCAAACATGCATTTTCTGGGCCTTTTGCTTAGCATGAGACTTGCAGAAACTTTACAAAGCTAAAATGAGATAGAAATGAAAAGGAGCATTTGGAGCTAATGCTACTAAAAGTAATGGATATGCAAGTGGATATTCAGTGGGTATTCATCATCATACCAAAATCTTCCTTATAATAAGAGTGGTTACTATAAATAATGAAGAACTAACCTCACTCTCATTCCCTATTTATCTTTCAAAAGGTTTCTCTCAGTGTACTTAGATTACAATTCTCTTTTCTACTTACAATGCGAGAAACCATCGCCCTCAATCAAACACACACTCTTGGCAATGCACCCATAAAGCAAAGACATCTTAGTCTAAAAAATGTGCCAAAGCTCTGCCTCATTCACATCCTTGCTGACACTTCCATCTACTTAATCTTTCTCCTTCCTTGCAGCACCACATACATATTGAAGAGCAATTCAAAGGAGAATCTCAGAGCTGAGGTCTCTGGGTGCAGATGAGCAATTGCTTAAAACCACAATCTGAAATCTGTCAGAAAGAGGGAAATGGAACAATCGGAACTATTATTTTCTACCCAACTCCTAGGCGGTTCATATAGTGAAAAAGAGACCCAAAGCACTATAGATGTCCATCTACATAGCCCTACAATCAGGGCTATTATAGTAAGTTCCATATTTAGATTGGCCGTCAGATGAAAGGGATGAGAATTTAAATCTTTGGACTTTTTAATATTCCCACCAGCCACTTTCTAAGCTTTTGTCTTTAAACAGTGAAGGAGGCTGGTGAGATAAGGAATGATAGTTTCTTGAGGAAAGTTCTGATTTCTATTTGCTTGAAAGAAACATACCATATTTTAATGACTCTTGGTGGATTTTGGTTCAATGCAGAGATCACAGCTAAATTTGAGTGGGTGGAAGACAAGATGATGTTGTATCTTTAGTTTCTGCCTTAAAACTGTCCACTTAAAACACTTGATACTGTATTTAGCATATCTAAATAATTATTTGATATTTTTTTTTGATACCTGTTCCAGAAATAGGGAAATAGAAGCAGAAAGACAGCAGTATTATCACAAAGATTTTTAACACATGATATCCAGTACTGTGATCTGCAAGGTGACCATAACCACAAGAAGTCCCGGAGTCTAATTTACAAATAAGAAAGCAATCTTTTCCCATTTTTGCTGTAAAATCTTGCTCTTGCATTGAAACCTACAGCACACATGTAGCTTATACCTGACAGTACTGTGTAGTGAATCTGATCCACACATCAATGCTATTGCATTTGGCATTAATTTTGACTCATGGTGGTATCTATACTTTCATATTTTTACTTGCATAACTGCACCCAGGTCAACAGGAAATTGTATCCTTATATCACCTGGAAGGGAGGTAAGATTCCTTTACATGTGTCCAAAGGGCAAAGGAAAATGATCTGTATGTTATGGATACACAATATGTGGCAAAGGTGACATTGCATGAAATTTTGATTTTGTTTCAGCCTCTTTTGCATAAATTGATGTTATGTCATAGTTTTTTGGTAGTAGAAATAAATAATAATTGTGCAGCTACTATTTGTTGTTGAGAAGGTGTTCAGATCTGAAGTTACGCTTGGCAATGTTCTTTGTGTCATTCCTCTTAGTATTTATTTTCTGATTAATTACACATAATGCTATAATAATAGATTCATGGTTCTCTCTAATTATTAACAGTAGCCTTCATCTCCCCTGTTATGAAAAACATTCAGCAGAAGAAAAACACAGTATAAAGAAAAAAAAAGAATAAATAATTTATAGACAGATATTAGAAAATACAGAAGATGAAAATGGAGTGCTAAACATTAAAATTTTCTACTTAAAGGGCCATTAAATTTAACAAAACTTCAGGTCATATGAGACCTTACTTCACTAAAGAAAACCCAATCACAATAATTAAATCTTAAGAGTAGAAGACATCTTAAACCTAACTTCTATTATAATTTCTCAGTTCCTTCTCATGGCTCCCAACTACTTGCTGTACGCATGTAGACATATATATATAGATAGAATATATAGAAAGGGGGGAGGGAAGAAGAGGCAGAGAGAGAGAGAGAGAGAGAGAGAATTATATATTAGAGACCAGTTCATGCTTAAGGATTGCTACTATGCTTACCTATAATTTGGAAATTCCAAGTTTTTATGTAAAACACCTTGTTTCCCTCAGCCTCTCCCTCTTAATTTTTTTTTAACCATATTATAATTGTAAAAAACTGAGAGAGTAAGGTTTATCTTTTTCTCTCAGGTTACGTTCCTTGGCAGACAAGAAGATGTCAAGGGCCCAGAGTTTGTCTCCATTAGTTAAATTAAGGATATTGATCATGACCTGAACATAAATCTCTTAACTTTTCTCTGGTGATAATTAACGATTAATGTTCTTTGGACCTAACTCACAAGAGACAAATAACTTTTCTTTTTGGCAACTCTGCTTTTTAAGTGAGTTGTTAGTTACAAGCCATGGAGATCATATAGAAAGACACATTACCCACCAACATGACTTAGTAGAATAGTCTTTATTGAAAATGCACTGCATAAAAATAATAGCCTTGAATTCTGTGGCTACACAGTAGTTGATGTACTTTCAAATAAGAAACTAATATTTCACAGTATAATAGCAAATAATCCAAGAGTATTATGAGTCAATGTTAGGTTTTGCTTTTCTTTTCATGTGCTTTAAAAATTGTGTCATTATCTATGCCTGTGCCTGACCTTCACATCATAGCTACCTGAGTACTCTGCCAGCAAATCCATATGTTCATTTAGAAGACTCCTTTTTTTCAACCTATTAAGTAGTACTAGACATTCGATTTGGCATTGTGATACTATGTTGTCAAAATACATTCATAAATTCCTTACAGATGTGACTAAAGGGCCAACTGCCTATGTCTTTTCAACATTTATTACCAGATCTGTAAATAATGTGATTGCTGTAATCTTGGAAGAATAAATTGAAATTCTTTATCAGACAACCTTAACTTTTAAAATTATTTTTCCACACTTACAATTGTTCATATTTTATGACATCCTTCTATTTCACATATTTCAAATTATAACCAAGTATCTGAGACAAAAACCAAAAATTTTTTTCTTTCTTTCTTTTGTGTCATTATACCTTTACCATGCCAGATCTTTTCTTGCCTTTTTGTACATACAGGATCAAAATAATCAATAACTTAATCCTCCTTTATCTCCCTAAACTCTGAAAATCTCTTCAGAATAACCTCTCCATATTCAAGATACCATTTCATGTTCTCCAAGTTCTGTTGTATGTTAGCAATATTAAAATATCAATATTAAAACTGTGTATGTGCAGAACTTGCACTAAATACCTAAAATCAAGCAGGTTTCAAAGGACCATAACATTTGTTCAGGTTGCCATAGTCAAATCTATCTACCTGTAATCATTATTAAATTCTCATTCTGTCAATATTAGTCCTGAGAACTTTCAGTTTATAGCATCTATTTACTGGTGTATATACAGCACAATTTTTCTCACCATTAAGAGATCAAGAGGAATAGCTGCTGATAAACTGTACCAGTGCCAATTTCCGACTCTAAAATATATTTTATTCTCAAAGTCTTCTATCCAGTTCATTGCAACTAATAAATAGGGAAGAATGCGGATGATGCTCTTTTTACAGCTGGTAACTGAGCCAGCATCTTGCATACTTCGATAAATATCTCCAAATTCACTCCCTCTGACTGGAATTTTGGGTCATCATCAAGTCTTTATCCTTCCAAAATGAACTTTCCAAATAGGTAGATTTTGCTGCCTTCTCCATATAGGGAAAATAAGAACAAAATATTAATTAATTAATTGTAGAACAATATCCAGCAAACTTTTCATCATTCTGGGATGGAGTGCATTAGTCTTCAGTATTTGCCTTTTTCAAGTAGTTCCTCATTTGTTGTTAGTGGCTGCTGGAAAATGACAAATGCTTGTTTCTTCTTCCAATCCATTTCTATTCAATTTTATACTACAGAGATATTGAAAAATCCTTCTGCTATAGACCTGATTGTGCACATTCCTGCCTTAAGGCTGCTTTTTTCCATCTCAGATACACTGGTGAGATTTTGTACATTATATTATGTGAAGTATTAAATGTACGGTCTTATTGGATTAACAAAAATTTCCTCTTGTGAGCACCATATAGAAACCAAACATGATACCACATATCATAAAACTGAGAAAACAGTATTTGTATTTTTCCTGCCTGCTATTCCATCTCTTCCTTGGTTTGCTCTCTTTTCAGATGGATTTCTTTTGAGAAAGTAAGAAATTAAATACTAAGTTAACTAAGTTATTTCATTTTTTACATCAGAAAACAATTAATACACTATAAATGTTTTGTAAATATAATCAGCAAACAACGAAGCTTAATGCTTTAATATTTCTGCATTAACATGTTGAAAAAAGTAGACTTCTATATTAAACTGTTATATTATTTAATCAGAACTCAGTTGGAATATGAAAATATATGGACAGTCTGACATTTAGTTTGGGGTATTATATTGATGTGCATATTGCCATGTTTGACTGGATAGTGGATCTTTAGAGAAATGTAGTAGGTATCACTTTTCTAAGCTGCTCATTAGAGTGATGCCTCTTTCATGACTCTTGAACATAATATTTAACAAATAGATGCTGAAACATTTATTTGAGATATGCACCAAGTGTTTTCATAAAATATTTTTTTATTCTATTTTTTCTTGGTTGTAGGCATTTATTGATAAATACATATTTTGGTGGGCTTTTTTCTATTCTGAGATTTTTGGGAGAGCAATGCCAACTTTGCAATACTAGGAACACTGTAACAGTCACTTTCACTTTGATCAACCGACACCCCCAAATCCTTTTCCTCAGGGCTGTTCTTAATCCATTCTCTGCCCAGATTGCATTTATGCTTGGGATTGCCCCAAATTGAGTGAAGGACTTTGCATTTGGCCTTTTTTAACTTCATGCATCTTGCACAGACCCACCTCTCAAACATGTCAGGGTCCCTCTGGACAGAGTGAGAAACGTAAAATCTCCCCAGCGTAGGAGAAAAGCACATTCACGACCATCCAAAGGACCCGAAGGTGCACAAGTCTGTGGGACCTGACAGGATTAATCCACAGCTCCTGAAGGAACTGGCCAATGAAGTTGCAAAGTTTCTCCATCGTCTTTGAAAAGTCTTGGCAGTGTATCCCCACTGACTGGAAAAGGGGAAACAAATGCCATTTTCAATTAGGGAAAAAAGGAAGACCTGGGGAACTATAGAATCATAGAATCATAGAATCATAGGGGTTGGAAGGGACCTCGAAAGATCATCTAGTCCAACCCCCCTGCCAGAGCAGGGTCACCTAGAGCACATCACACAGGAATGCGTCCAGGTGGGTCTTGAATGTCTCCAGTGAATGAGACTCCACAACCTCTCTGGGCAGCCTGTTCCAGTGCTCTGTCACTCTCACAGTAAAAAAAATTTTTCTGATATTCACCTTGAACCTCCTATGCTCCAATTTGTATCCATTACTCCTTGTCCTATCACTGGTCATCACTGAAAAAAGCTTAACTCCATCTTCTTGACACTCACCCTTTACGTATTTGTAAACATTGATGAGGTCACCTCTCAGTCTCCTTTTCTCCAAACTAAAGAGACCCAGCTCCCTCAGCCTTTCCTCATAAGGGAGATGTTCCACTCCCTTAATCATCTTTGTGGCTCTGCGTTGGACTCTTTCCAGCAGTTCCCTGTCCTTCCTGAACTGAGGGGCCCAGAACTGGACACAATACTCCAGATGCGGCCTCACCAATGCAGAATAGAGGGGGAGGAGAACCTCTCTTGACCTACTAACCACACCCTTTCTAATGCACCCCAGGATGCCATTGGCCTTCTTAGCCACAAGGGCACACTGCTGGCTCATGGTCATCCTCCTGTCCACCAGGACCCCCAGGTCCCTTTCACCTACACTGCTCTCCAGCAGGTCAGCCCCCAACCTGTACTGGTGCATGGCATTTTTCTTCCCCAAATGCAAAACTCTACACTTGCCCTTGTTGAACTTCATCAGGTTTTTCCCTGCCCAAGTCTCCAGCCTGTCTAGGTCTCTCTGAATGGCAGCACAGCCTTCAGGTGTGTCAGCCACTCCTCCCAGCTTGGTGTCATCAGCAAACTTGCTGAGGGTACATTCTGTACCCTCATCCAGGTCGTTGATGAAGATGTTGAACAACACCGGTCCCAGTACTGACCCCTGAGGGACTCCACTAGTCACAGGCCTCCAACTAGATTTTGCCCCGTTGACTACAACTCTCTGACTTCTTCCTTTCAACCAGTTCTTGATCCACCTCACTGCCTGATCATCAAGCCCGTACTTGATCAACTTATCTACAAGGATGCTGTGGGAGACCGTGTCAAATGCTTTACTGAAATCAAGATAGACCACATCTACCGCTCTACCATCATCTGTTCACCTAGTAATTTCCTCATAGAAGGCTATAAGGTTAGTCAAACATGACTTAGCCTTGGTAAAACCATGTTGACTACTCTTGATGACCCCCATGTTCTTGATATGCCTAGAGATAGTGCCAAGGACAAGTTGTTCCATCACCTTTCCAGGGATGGAGGTGAGGCTGACCCGTCTATAGTTACCCGGGTCCTCCTTCTTGCCCTTCTTGTAGACTGGAGTGACATTTGCTATCCTCCAGTCCTCAGGCACCTCTCCTGTTGCCCATGACTTACCGAAGATGATGGAGAATGGACTAGCAATGACCTCCGCCAGCTCCCTCAGCACCCTTGGATGCATTTCATCCGGACCCATCGATTTATGGATGTCCAGATTACTCAACTGATCCCTAACCCCTCCTTTTTCTTGACTTCCACGGGGGCTATATGAATCTGGGGCTCATGGGGAAATCCTGCAGGAGTAAAGACAGAGGCAAAGAAGGCATTCAGCACCTCTGCCTTCTCTATATCCTCTGTCACCAGGGCACCCACCTCGTTCAACAGTGGGCCTATATTGCCTCTGGTGTTAGTTTTGTCAGCTATGTATTTGAAAAAGCTCTTTCTATTATCCTTAACCTGACTTGCAAGGTTAAGTTCCAAGGAGGCCTTAGCTTTCCTAGTTGCCTCCCTACATTCTCTGACAACAGTCCTATATTCCTCCCAAGTAACCAGCCCCTCCTTCCATGATCTATAGATTTTCCTTTTCCACTTGAGTTTGCCCAGCAGTTCCTTTTTTAACCATGCTGGTCTCCTAGCTCCCTTACTAGATTTTCTACCCATTGGGACACACTGATCCTGTGCTTGCAAGAAGTGGTCCTTGAATGTTGTCCAGCTATCTTGAGCCCCTTTACCTTCTAGCACCCTGTCCCATGGGACTTCCCTTAACAATTGATTGAGGAGGCCGAAGTTTGCTCTGTGGAAGTCCAGGGTTCTGGTCCTGCTGGGTATTCTGTTCCTCCCACATAGGATCCTGAACTCCACCATCTCGTGGTCACTGCAGCCAAGGCTGCCATTGACCACCACTGCTTTAACAAGGCCCTCCTTGTTGGTGAGCACAAGATCCAGCAGCGCTCCTCTTCTAGTCGGCTTGTCCACCATTTGCATTAAGAAGTTGTCATCAATGCATTGGAGGAACCTCCTAGACTGTGAAAGGCTGGCTGTATAAGTCTTCCAGCAGATATCGGGATAGTTAAAATCTCCCATGAGGACCAAGGACTGTAATTGTGAGGCTGCTTTCAGCTGCCTGTAGAAAACCTCATCAACTTCCTCATCTTGATCAGGAGGTCTGTAGTAGACCCCCACAACTGTATCACCCATACCACCCTGCCCTTTAATTCTTACCCACAGACTTTCAACTTGCCCCTCATCAGCCTCTGCACAAAACTCGATACATTCTAGTTGCTCTCTCACATAAAGAGCAACTCCACCACCTCGCTTCACCGACCGATCTTTCCTAAAAAGCACATAACCATCCATGGCCACATTCGAGTCGTGTGAGCTGTCCCACCATGTCTCTGTTATTGCTACCAGATCATAACCCTTAGACCGCACACAGACCTCTAACTCTTCCTGTTTATTCCCCATGCTGCTTGTATTGGTGTACAGGCATTTCAGAAAGCAAGCAGAGCACACTGGTGGGACCAAATCCTCCTTAGACCACCTTCCTTCAGGCCCTGGTATGTTCCTCTTGGGCTTGTCCCTAACACCCAGTTTTCTCCCCTTCCCCCTTCACATCTAGTTTAAAGCTCTCTCCATGAGCCCTGCTAAGTCCTTCCCCAAAAGCCTTTTCCCCCTCTGTCAACGTTTGACCCAGTTGGACAACAATGCTCTCGATCCCCTCCCCCTCCTACCCAGGTAGGGAAGGAGAGAGAGAAAAAAAAAGAGACTTGTCTAGATTGAAAACTGAACCGTGCAACTTTATTTAGAAAATTAATACGTGATGTTAGAGTGTATATATATATATAGTGATTATACAAAAGTGTGGCAGAAACCTCTCGCCTCCCCCCACCCCCAGCAACTCCCACAGCACTTCCCTCAGATGAGACAATTCCGAGGAATCCCGAAGCTGCTCCTGGAGAAGGCAGAGAGTTACGAGGGTCAGGAGGGCTTGAGGTCGATGGTCCGATGATGATGGGCAGATGGTGTTGTCCCAGACGCCGGCCACGAACAAAAGAAAGAGGAAAAGAGAGAAAAAGGAAGGCAGATAGACAGGCAAGGCGAAGCGGCGAGAGAGCGAAGCAGGAAGGAAGGAAGTTTTCTTCTGTCATCTCCGACCTTCCCCCGAGCCTACGTAGATATATGGAATGGAATATCTCTGGCCAGTTTTGCTGTTCGTCTAACCTAGCCTCCCACGGGGGGGGGGGACCACAGATCCCCCCGTAGTGTTGAGCCAGCATAGCAAAGGCACGACCTTGAGAGCCCAGCAATTACAAAAACATTCCAGTGTCTTATCAACCTAGCAGAACACGCAGTTGCTAGTTGAAGAAAGCTCACTGAAATAAAAAAAAATCAGCAAAAGAAAAACTGGCTTCATCCTGGCTCAAACCAGGACACCCTCTGTGACAGGTGCATCTCACCTGCCACCTTCAGGCCAGGTGTCTCATA
Source organism: Apus apus (assembly GCF_020740795.1). Classification (NCBI taxonomy): domain Eukaryota; kingdom Metazoa; phylum Chordata; class Aves; order Apodiformes; family Apodidae; genus Apus; species Apus apus. The sequence goes on from NC_067282.1 coordinate 161,931,633, forward strand.
TAGCAGCCCATGATCAAAAAAACCAAAGCCCTGCCTTTGGCACCAGTCTCGTAGCCATTCATTGATAAGTAAACTCTTCCTGCTTACCGCTCCACCCATTCTTACAGGAGGTATGGAGGCAAACACGACTTGTGCTCCAGACCCCCTAACTAGCCGTCCCAGGGCCCTGAAGTCTCTCTTCATTGCCCTTACATTGTTCCTATAGAACAGTCCATCTCACCTCTGAGCCCTGCAAGATCATGGAGCAGATCCTCCTGAAGTCTCTGCTAAGAGCACATGGAAAGCAAAGAGTTGATTGGTAAAAACCAACACAGTTCACCAAGGGCAAATCCTGCCTGCCTAACTTGGTGGCCTTCTACAATGGGGTTGTGGCATCAGTAAACAAAGGAAGAGCAATTGGTGTCATCTACCTGGAACTCTACAAAGCCTTCAACACTGTCATGCATGGCATCCTGCTATTGAAACTTGAATGGTTTGTATTTGATACATGGACAACTTACCACCACGGTAAGAAATAAGCTGGATGATCAAACTCAAGGAGTGGTGATCCAGATGGAGACCTGCGACAAGTGCTGTTCCCCAATGGTCAGTACTTAGACCAGTGCTATTTAACATCTTGGTTGGCAACACAGACAGTGGCATTAAAGTGCACCCTCAGCAAGTTTGCCAATGACGCCAAAGTGTGCGGTGAGGTTGACACACTGGAGGGAAGGGATGCCATCCAGACAGAGCTTGACAGGCTTGAGAAGTGGGTTAATGCAAACTGCATGAAGTTTGACCAGGCCAAGTGCAAGGTCCTGCACCTGGGTTGAGGCAATCCCAAGCACAAAAATTTAGGGGTGACAGTGGATGAGAATCTCAACATGAGCCGACATTGTGTGTTTGCAGCACAGAAAGTCAACCATGTCCCTGGGCTATATCAAAAGAAGTGTAGCCAGTAGGTCAAGAGAGGTGATTCTCCGCCTTTACTCGGCTGTCGTGAGACTCCACCTGGAATACCATGTCCATTTCTGGAGCCCCTAACATAAGAAGGACATGGATCTCCTGGAGGTAGTCCAGAGGAGGACCACAAAGATGATCCAAGGGCTGGAGCACCTCTGCCCTGGTGAGACCTCACCTGGAGTAGTAGTGTGTCCAGCTCTAGAGCCCTGAATACAAGACAGATGTGGATCTGTTGGACTGTATCCTGAGGAGGGCAACAAAAATTATCAGAGGGCTGGAGCACCTCTCTTATGAAGACAGGCTGAGGGAATTGGGGTTGTTCAGCCTGAAGAAGAGCAGAGTCGAGGGGGATCTTATAGCGACCTTCCAATACCTGAAAGATGCCCATAAGAAGGCTGGAGAAGACCTGTTCACAAGGGCATGTAACAACAGGACAAGGGATAATGGTTTCAAGCTAGAGAAGGGTAGATTTAGGTTGAGCATTAGGAAAAAGTTCTTTAAAATTAGGGTGGTGTATCACTGGAACAGGTTGCCTAGAGAGGTAGTGGAGGTCCCATCCCTGGAGCCATTCAAGGCTTGATGGGGCTCTGAGCAATCTATTCTACTGTGAGTTATCCCTGCTTATTGTAGGGGGTTGGATTAGATGACCATTAGAGGTCCCTTCCAACCCAAGACATTCTATCATTCTATGATTTAATTATTCTAAATTTTGCATCAGAGTAATACATCATGACCACATCAGAAGACTTACCTGGAAAACAGTTTATTTTTTCCCCTTTGGGTTTGTTTTGTTTATATGTAATTCAGCTGAGGGCATATAAAATTCAGCTGCATATTTTTATTGTAATATAAGTCAAATTAATATTTTATATATGGACTAGCAGAATTCACTCCCATTTTAGACCTAGTTCTGATATTTTGCTCTGACCCTCCATGTAAAAAGGATATTTTTAAAAGTTTAGGGTATTTTTTGCAGCTTCAGCTTCCTAAGATAGACCTTTGAAGTTAATGAGATTTAGAAGTGGTGCTGTTCCCTTGACTCCTTTGAAGTTAAAAAAACAAGTCCTAGTTCTCCAGCCATCAAAAGTGCAAACCTGTTGGCAGAGTTTCAGTCTGATTTGATGAGCAACCTATTCAATTATTTAATCACCTATTAAAGCCCAGTTCCAGGACTTTCTTCATTATACTACACCTGTTTTTTTCTCCAGTGTCTTATGTGATGGTGACTTCTTTTCTTGCTGCATCTGTTTGGGCTTGAACCTAGACTCCTGGAGACCAGAAGGTGCAGTCCTTATTAGAACATTATTATACTTAGGCTCTTACTAAAGGTTACAGCTCTACTCAGTAGATGTTATCTACAAATAATGGCTATAAAAATATCTTAACTGTGAATTTCAAACATTATAGAGATGCAGAATATTAATGGCAAAATGTTAACCTCATCATACAGATCTATATTTCCTGTGTGTATTTGTATTTTCTGAAGCATTCTTTCAATTTCTGTCTGAGAAGAAACAAATGTGTAATGCAAATATGAAAGACTTGTATTTAAGGGAATAATAGGAGTCTTTCCGATTTGGTTTAACTTGTTTTCAAATGTCAAAACAACTCTTTAGGTGCAAAAGTTGTAAAGATTATGTTCTGTAGCACAGGACAGTTTTTCTGGTTGTTTTAAGAAGTGACAGGACTTGATTCCTAGATAAAATGTTTAGCAAGCTCCCAAGACAGCCATAGGCAGAGCAATTCAATCTGCATTCTCGTGCTGTGAGCGGTCATTTCCCCAGTGGTATCAACAAAGTGTCAGCAGTGACAGCTTTACAAACCATAAACTCCAGTAGAAGTGTGCAGTTATTTATCTAGCTTCATCACTGTACAATATAGAAAAGAGGGGTAAGTCAGGCATTTCCAAATTCTCCAGGTTTATGTCAAAGTATTAGTGGAAAATCTTGGTGATTTTTTTTTTTCCATCTTACGCTCCAAATATCTGCTGTACTGCTTATTACGTTATCAAACAGTGTTGTGCTGTAATTGCTTGATATGAAATGTCCAGTAATCTGGTTTACGATATTCCCATATTTCGCGCCATTCCCAGACATTACTGTTTATCATTCCTGCCTCCATAACCACCTGCAATTTGTTGGCAACAGCTAATGGTTGAAGTCACTTGGTGAGTGGGAGCAGCAAGCTGATTCAGATTCTAAAATTAATAATTCCACTTCCTGTCCCCATTGCAAGAATGAGGTGGAGTATTTTAAGCTGGTATTTCCACAAAATTCTTCATATCATTAAATCATTACTTGACATTAAAGCTCCCAAGTTTTTTGCCTTCAGAAAATCACATTTACTTATTCAAAGATAATAGCAAGTAAAATATGAATGGGTAGGGGTTTTTTTTTCATTAAAAAAAATATTTTTAACAACAAAGCTGATGAAACTAAATGAAACACTCTATTATAAAAAAGTAAGTTTCAAATACCTTCAGCATTGTAAATGAGGCAGCAAAGAAAAAAGTCATCTGAAAAGCTGCAGAAACAAGGATTCACTGATACATTTCTGAGTCACATAAAGCTGCTCTCTTCTATACATGACATCTTTTACTGAACTGGTACTGCAGTTCATGTAAATTGCTCCATTTACAGCTAATTATTAGATTGCATACAAATTGTGAATGAAGAGAGAAAGTATAGGAAAAACGGAAATGTATTTGTGATTATGACAATGTCTCTACATCAAATGACATATACATATTTGGGTTTTTTCTAACTAATGCCATAAATAGATGTACAGAACAGAAAATTCCAACAAAACATCACTGGATGAAACACTTTTCCAATTGAGAACTAGGTAAATATTCATAGTTATTTCAATTTTTATGACACATTTCTGATTTAATCCATTGCAAACAAACTCTAATAAATCTGTGTGTATAGCAATAACTATATGATAAAGTAGTATGCATTTTTCCTAAAAACAAGATATCAACAGACAGCTCTAATAACACTGTAAGTACAAGATGAATTTACACACATGCCCCATTAGGTACTGATAATTGGAACCTTTTTACAGAGCTGTATTTAAATATATATATATATATATATATATATATATATATATATAAAATATTTATTTATTTATTTATTTATTTATTTATTTATTTATTAGCAGCTGGTTGACCTAATATCCAATGCTAACCTCTCAAGGTATTTGGGTTAAAATGAAGGAACTTTCAGTAATCAAAATCAAAACAATAAAAATCACAAGTTCCCTAGAAAAATGTCATTTACTATAATTAAAACTTTGTGATTCACCATAAATGGATGGTTAATATCTACTGCAATTAATTTTTACTGCCATTGTTGGATCAGTTTTAATCTCAGACATAACTCCATTTCATTTTTGTCTTCCCACAACCCCCACTCCCCTGGTATTCACACTGATTAATTTTAAGAAGCCCATCTTAAGTGTGGCCTAAACAAAAAATTACGTAATTGAATGTAGACTACTTTCATGGAGTCACTGAATTGTAAAGTTGTTATAGAAAGACAGGGTTGGTTTTATATAATATCTTTGGCAGAGTGTTACAGGATTGCATGTTGAGTTTTTGTAATTTAAAATTAAAATAGTGATTTCATAGAATTCTATAATGTTTTGGGTTGGAAGGGATCTTAAAGATCCTCTAGTTCCAACCCCCCTGCATGGGCAGAGACACCTTCCACTAGGATGCTCAGAGCCCCATTCAACCTGGTCTGGAACACTTCCAGGGATGGGGCTTCCACAACTTCCCTGGGAAACCTGTCCGTGTCTCACAATCCTCACACAAAAGAATTTCCTCCTAATGTCTAACCTAAATCTACCCTCTTCCAATTTTGATCCATCACCCCTCTCACTGCAAGACCTTGAAAAAAGTGCCTCCCCAGCTTTCTGTAGGCTGCCTTTAGGCACTGGAAGGCCGCTGTGATGTCTCCCTAGAGTCTTGTGTCCTCCAGGCTGAACAGCCCCAGTTGTCTCAGCCTGTCCTTGTACGAGAGGTGCTCCACTTGGAACATCTTCACAGCCCTTCTCTGGACTTTCTCAAGGAGCTCCAGTGGAGTAGAGGGGAAGAATCACCTCCTTGAGCTACTGATTACACTTCTTTTGATGCAGCCTGGGATATGTTTGGTTTTTGGGTGGCAAGAGTATACACATTGCCAGCTCATGTTGAGATTCTTGTCCATGAGCACCCTCAAAGTCCTTGTCCTCCAGACTTTTTTTGATCCATTCTCCACCCAACCTGTACTTTTGCTTGGGATTTCCCCAACCCAGGTGCAGGACCTTGCACTTAGCCTTGTTGAACTTCATGCAATTTGCACAAGAGCACTTCTTAAGCCTGTCAAGATCCCTCTGGATGGCATCCATCCCCTTCCAAAATGCTGAGCTCACCACACAGTTTGGTGTCATCAGCAAACTTGCTGTGGGTGCACTCAGTTCCACTGCCCATGTTACTAAAAAAGATGTTGAATAGCAACAGTCTGAGAAGTGACCCTTGGGGAAGACCACTCATCACAGGTCTCCATCAGGAGAGTTCTTTTAGGAACCTCTTTCTCCTTGCTCATTTTATTCCTAGATATCACTGCAAGGTTAAACATTCAATAGCTGGAAAAAGCATTTATCTTTTAAATATAAAATCCTGAATTCTTTATTTCTATATACTATAAATAATTCCATGTTCTGGGAAAGAGAAAAAGAGGAAAATCCCCACTGGAAAGATTATTTTTTCCTTCTTGAAATATTTCATAGTAATTAAAGTCATGCTAGATATACTCACTTCCAGCAAATATTTGTCCTGATTTATGTACAGGCTAGTATTTTTTTTTTGTCCTCGTGAGTCCTTAAACATGACTTAATAAGGATGACATCAGTTGATGAATATAAAAATCAGCTTTCTTCAGAATTTAAAAATGTGGAATTAAGACAACTGATTCTTAATTTTTTTCAAAAAAACCTAGAAAACATTTTTTTTTGCAACAAAAAAAGCCTGACCGCAGCAGATAGGAGAGGATATTAAAATAAAAAGATTGAAATTTGTTTAATGTTTCAACACATTTCACTGCCTAATCCATGTGCATAGCCCACAACCAATCTTTTTTATCCTGTGCTAACTCTTCAGTTTTTTCTTCCCTACCATCTTGGTCCCACTTCCAAGTTTTCAATTTCACTACTCCAGTATAACTTTAGCCACAGTCCAGCCTGCTTCTGCTATTCCTTATCATTACTTTCCTCCTCTTTACTAAGCTAAGTAGTTACTGACTCAAGGAATTCTGCTGTGCTAGACCTCCAGATTATAAAGATGCAGTTCAGATTATTGTAAAGAATAGGAGACAATGCTCTTTTGGTATTATAAAAGCAGAAGAAATTCCTTTCAAATGAAGGAATAAAACTGAATATTTAGGTCGATATGTTTAATCAAGTTTAAGAGAAAAAGGAACTAAATAAGAACAATTAAATACCTGTGCTGAGGAGCTCAGCTTGGAAGTTGTACAGAAATTGGAAGTGCACATTTTCCACAGCACTTTTAGCAAAATCATTCACTTCCTGAAACAGAACAAAGTCATAATCTTTGCTTCAATGAATTTATCATGATCAATTCATACCATGAATCACTTACTGAAGTGGCAAAGTGATTAATAATATGACTCAGACTTCTGCTCATTATCTGGTCCCTTGAGGGAGTTGCTAGAGTGCTGGACTTCTCTCATTTGCTTTGGTATTTTTTTTCCCCAGCAATTTTTAAATATATAATTGTTCTGTGGAAGGCAGATACTGATATTACATTGACATTGCTGGCCCTGAAAAACAATCGAAAGCTCTCCTTTCATGCCATTTGATAATTTTATTTTTGTACTACTATTTGCATATAGTGAAAGCAAATTTCACTTGAAATGTATCTACAATCTACACTAATTTTTAATAAAAAGTTTAATAGTACTTGAAGAAGTAATTCAGGTGTAAGACTCAGTTACTCTTTTTTCTCATAACCTTTATAACAAAAGTGTGGCTTAGTGGAAAACTTCAATACAAGACATTTTACACTAACTAATTAAAGAAAATATTCTGAAGAGAAGGGACAACACAAAGAGAAGACCTTAGAACTTCAGAAGTGAATGTGGATATATGCCACTTACTTTGCTAGTCTGCTAATATAGAAAATGTTCACAGGGTGCATGGCTACTTAGTTTTTGTACTGACTGAGAATAGCTGTCAATGTAACAGGGTAGAATGGCACTGGTTTTAGACTAATATGACAGAAAAAGATAGAGGGAGTTCAGCTGGGCTCTTTGAAACCTTTCAGTTATTTGTGCTTTATAAATTGACTATAAAAATAACCAGTGACTACTCCAAGATTATTGTTAGATTTGAAGTCCTATTAACATAATGTCGCTCTCTGGTTATTCCTGATGCATAAAATCACAAAGTTCGGTGGACACACTGCATATACCGTGCTACTGTTCAAATGAAGTTAGTAACACTTCGCATCTTCAGTGCTGCCCTACTCTTCTGTTGATATATGACTAGATATATTTAGCTATTTCTTTCTAAGTCTGTTATTTAAGAAAGTGTGTAAAAGATACTTTTGAGACATGTAAGAAGATTTCATTTTACAATAAAGGCCATTTCAAAACCTAGTATGATGTATTTTAAATGAGGTCATGTCATTAGCAATTGAACATTGTTACCAAGAAGTTTACTTGATTATTTCTTTAATCTTAAAGAAATGACTATCAATAGTATTTGTCTTCTATATCCTCCTCCAAAAGGGGACAGTGTTTCTTTAAAAGAGAAAATATTTATCTCAGTTCTGTAGAAACCATACTTCATCTATGTTTTTTTACCTTTGCAATTCATAAAGGAAGCTGAAAGCTTGTAAGCTTTATATTCTTTCATACGCTATGTACTTCATTTTACATAGCTTTGTGTTTAGAGGAAGAAAGAGTAGCATAAAATGTACTACTAAATTAAAATAATCTGAAGGTGGATCAGAGAAAAAAACTAGTGATTAAATGTTTAATGAAAATACAGGTCTTAAAAAAATCCACAGTCTACTGAAAATATTTATTGTAAAAGTTTCTTATTTTTCACCAACACTCTATTTCTGTGTCATATTTTGTGTTCAGATGTGTTTCTTTCAGTAAGCTAGGCTAGTGTTGGCAGACTCATCTATTAGTTTTATTTCTTTGCTTGGCCACAGGTGTCATCCAAAACTAGTGGTGTTCCATATAGGCACATGATGATCTCTTAATTACCTTCTCTGTCAGAAGCTGAAATAAAATACTGAAGCCTTAATCTACATATGGAAACTTCACAATGTTTAAATCAAAACTTTATTACAATATTATGATGTGAAGTTAAGTAAGCAGTTCTAATTTTAATCTTTGTAGTTTCTGTCTGTGTTCCAATCTTTTGAAATATTACTCTATATAATAGATAGCTATAAAGGACTTTCTGGAAGCACCGTGTGCTGATGGTAACACAGGACATCTTCTCATCACCTTTGTCCAGAAAAACTGTAAGTGCTGACCAACAATTAGTTAAATTTACATATACAGGTTCTCACCAACAATTTTTACCTACCAAGAAAGATAGGGGTAGACATTTCTGGCAGACTGTATCTCATACAGGTATGCCTGTTGCCTCAGATGCCTTCTTACAAATCACAAAACCACAAAATCATGGAATTATGTTGGTTGGAAAAGACCTTTAAGATAATAAAGTCAAACCATTAATGTAGCACACAGCCAAGTTCACCATTAAACCATGTCTCTAAGCACCACATCTATGCATCTTTTCAATACCTCCAGGGATGGTGACTCCACCTCTTCCCTGGGCAGCCTGTTGCAGTGCCTAATAAGCCTTACGTTAAAGACATAACTCCTAATACTAAATTTCATACTCCCCTAACACAACTTGAGGATGTTTACTCTTGTCCTATGGCTTGTTACTTGGGAGAAGAGACCAAATCCCACCTCATTACAACCTCCTTTGAGGCAGCTGTAGAAAACAATAAGGTCTCCTCTCAGCCTCCTTTTCTCCAGACTACATGACGCCAGTTCTCTCAGCCACTCCTCTTAAGACTTGTGCTCTAGACCCTTCAACAGCTTCATTGTCCTTCTTTGGACACTTTTTGTATATATTTTGGACACATTTTGAACATATTTGTATGCATGCAAACAGAAAAAACCACATCTCCACAGAAGATTTATATTGCAGTTGTACCAGGTTATAAAGGTTGGATTTTATTTTATTATTTTTTTTCAGTCCTCTCTTAGTTTTGGGAGAATTTGGGATATTATCAGTTCTTAAAGCTTGAAATCTTAAAGCTAAAAACCCTTGGCTTACCGCTTTGGTAGTTTTACTGGGTTTATTTGGGGTTTTTGTTTATGTGTTCGGTTTTTTCAGTACTCAATAGTAAATTCTTCTCTGAAATGAAAGTCTGTTGTCTTTCCATGGATTATGTTTAATCAACTGTCCTCAAATCTAGCCCTGCTTACCTTTGAAAATTTGCAAAAACACTACTGTAATTTTTTCATTGTTGCAAGCCTCCTGAAGCTCTCTCTTACCTACAAGACTTCATTTATAGTTCTAAGAAACCTAGTTAATTTCTGTTAACATTGCATGGTGAATGACAGAATGCAAGTAATATTTAAAAATTCTTTTCTCTAAAAATATTACTCTGAACTTCTAGTCAACTGACATGATTGTCCAAATACTTCACAAACAAATAAAACACTTGCTGGGTTATGACCCCTAGAGTTTCTGTGTGTCCACAGAAGCTCCCATAACAGGAATAAAAATATTGTAGCTCACTACACCAGATTTGTCTGCAAGTGACAGAAGTGTCTGTCAAGGCGTGAACTCTACCTGAAACCACCACTCAGGCAGGCAAGGTTAGGCTATGTTTGCCCAGTTGTAACTGGCTATATTTATCCTATTTTATGTGCTGAAAAACAAAGAACTAAAAAGTGAACTTTGTAATAGAGCTGATGTAATGCAGCCTTTACTTTTCAGCAGCTTTAAGTGATTAGATGATTCAGGTATGTACTGGAAAGCCACAGGAGGTCTGATGAAGAGTTAATGACTCCTTCCTTTTAGCACTTTTGGGGCAGGAGGTTAAAAGGTGATAGGTACTCAGAAAACAAATGCTTACTGGCTTTATATGTGGCAAAAGTCTGGTCATCAGACTTACCAAAGCTGATGTTGCTGGTTTGAAAAGCAAGCTGGAGAAAATGCATGCAGAAGTGAGGGATGGTCACCTTAACGGTAGCAAGGACTGATCATAATTTATTCTTTATAATGTTCTTCTACAAGTGTAAAAGTGTGTTTCTCACCATGAAAACACTTTTTGAAATACCAATGAAATACAGTAGTAGTGATATTGATGCTACAGAAGAGTTCCTGTTTTTCTTAAGGTAAAAGTTTAGGCATAGACAGCAGAAGTTTCAGAGTTGATAGAAAAGTAATCAGGGATTCCTTAGGAAGGTGCAGAGGGCCTGAAATCTATAGTTATTTCCCCCATATGAATATAATGAAAAAATTGAAGCTAAAATAAGCAGAGTCATAAAGTTTTGACATGTGGTTCACTGATTGTGTAAAAAAGCCATTATTTTATAGGCACCTAAATGCCGTTTTAAAGAAACCACTCCAACAGTTGTTTAATGCTGTTTCACAGTATGAAATAATCTAATTTTCATATAGATTAAGAATCTATTGGTGCCTATGATACTAAAAATTAGTGGGGGGGGTCAAACTTCTTGATTGTTTTTTTTTCAGTACTGCTTCATTTGTGTTTGCATTATAGTCCCATTAATATTGCCACTTTAAGATAAAGCATATGTCAAACATTTACTACCAAAATGGCCCAACTTCATAAAAAAACTTATTAGTAGTCAAGTGTCAGGATTAATTACTTAATCTAAATGTACTTCAAAACTTAAACAAATTGGAGCATCACTGAGTTTATTGCAATTCTAATGCTTACTGAAGAAAAATCAGACATATGCTCTCTATTATAAATGCTTCTAAGTCACAGTGCCACACTACTAAAACCTGATATATAAGCATAATTATATGTAAATTAGGAGTGCATTTAAATTATACTTATTTTTCCATAAAGATGAAAATACAAAGAAAACTGTCTAAACTTGGAGATTGCTGCATTTTTTAAAGTTTATGATAAACACTGGAAACTAAGGATTTCAGTTGTTAAGATAATTAACTTTATATCCTGAAGACATTCTTTTACGTAAAATGTTTCTGAAGAGTTCATAAGAATGATGTATATGTGGTCACAGAGAATGGATCAGAGGAAATTACTATCAGGATTTATTGGTAATGCTTGTTTGATATTCTTTTTTTGTAATTTCAACTGTTTAGTCCATCATTAAATAAATTATTTCAATGTTACTGTAAAGGAATTGTTTTGACAGATAATTCTTTTTTTCTTGATTTCTTTAGCCTGTTGTCCCATGTGTTCTGTACATTGTCTCTAGAAATTCCATTCCGTGTGTTTCATTTTTTGTTCTATTTTCTGCTAAGTATATATTCTATACCTCTTTCAGGAGTTGCTGTTGAAATGTGAAATTCTTAACCTTTCAATTCAGCTGACTTTCAGATTTTAACTGTGCATACTTAATATAGAATTAACATAGCTTTTTGCATTTAATATAATATTTATAGATATTAATCCATCAGTTCTCAAACTCTGAACTGTTGAACATTTCCATATTTCATAGAGATTTAGTATCATGTGAAACTCTTCCAAGTTTCCAGCAACATCAACTAACTTCTGATGCTTTATGGTTCAGAAAAGAGAAAGCTGGAAAAACTTCTGAAAAGAGAGGTGTCTCATCTATTGAGTGTGAAATGAGGTGATACAGCTTCAGTTTCAGGAAACAGGGACTAGTGACTAGGCAGGTCAGCAGGACACAGCTTTTCTTATGCAAAAGAAATAACATAGTTGTTACATAGATGGCCAAGTTTTTAAACAACGTTAGAGAGACAGATGAATAAAGGAGTGAAATCTGAGAAGATAGTCCACAATATAATTTTGTGTTTTGAACTTTTTGTCTATGGAAGGAAAGGGGTGAGAAATTAAATCTTCTATGTTATGCCTTTGTAAGCTGTTCTGAGGCAGGTCCAGGATGAAAAACTTTATCTGAGAAGGATAGAATTAAGACATTGAGCCTGAAGATGTCAAAAATGTATAAAGACAATTGGAAACAGACTCTCATAGAAAAGTATTGTGAGATCATGTAGTCAAGAACTATATCACAATAAATATGTATAAGACTACTGAATAAAGACTCTACCAGTGTCTTTGACTTGTTTAAACTTCAAACAAGTAAAATATGTGTTTCTATGATTATTTGTTTCTTTAGTTATTAATCACCAGCAGTAAACTCTTCATAGTGGTTTTGGGGTTTTTGTTAGGTTCTTCTGCTTATAAAAAACTGTCTATTTTCTTTTTGCTCGTTTTTTAGGAATTGCAGTTGTTTTGTGATGCTTTTGTGCCCATTTGGTCCTGAAAATAAAATCTCTTCTTTGAATTCCATAGTTCACTTTAACTTAATTTACTTTCTGCTAACATCTGGTTGGAAAAAAAGTATGTAGGATCTGATAAATGATGTCGGCTTTTCAATTCCATGAGGAGGACCAAGTGGGTTCGAATTGAAGCAAATTTAGGGAAAAGCATCCATCTATCCCTAACATATTTAGACAGGGAGATCTAGAGCATGAAGAATATGTAGGTTGCCTAGAGTGATGACTAGCTGTCATGATAGTGATGTGAAAAAGAAGCAAAAGAGTGCTTTAGAAGATTTATGTGGCAATTTAGTTCAAGATCTGATAATCTGGATTGAGCAGATTGCATTTCCTGAGAGAACCTAAAAATGGATAAGAGAGAAAAAAGGAAATAAAAAAAGATAAGAAAACAAACAAACAAAACCAAAGAAACAAAAAAACATCCCAAACTCACCATCGTTGTAAAAGCTCTAGATGGGCTAGGTTCATAGAAAGGAAGGCAAAGTTTCTTCTCAGTTTTCAAAGACCTCTAATTTTGATACTTTCTAGATTATTCCTTTGCCTTGCCCTATCACATTTTCTCCAGAAACATACTTACTGTAGGACAGAGAAAGAGAAGAATGTTTTGTGGTTAATGATTAAAATAAGAGGAAATTGTAAATGCCAAAGATAAATCTTAATAGTTTGCAAAAAAAAATTTACTTAGGAAGGGGAAAACTGGTCTCCTATATCAAAGGGTTAAAAGAAACAGCTAAACAAGATGCAGAAAATACTTAAAAGTGGATAATTTCTTATCAACATAAATAAAAATGCAGCAGTTTGGGCCTGGCTTGTTAAATTACTAATATGAGGAATCCTCAGACTGACTTGTCAGAAACATCATGTTTGGACTAAACCAACAACTTCAAAAACCTTTCCAGATGGTATATATACAAGAGTCATTGAATCATAGAATCATAGAATCATAGAATCATGGGGGTTGGAAGGGACCTCGAAAGATCATCTAGTCCAACCCCCCCTGTCAGAGCAGGGTCACCCAGAGTACATCACACAGGAATGTGTCCAGACGGGTCTTGAATGTCTCCAGTGAAGAAGACTCCACAACCTCTCTGGGCAGCCTGTTCCAGTGCTCTGTCACTCTCACAGTAAAAAAAAATTTTTCTGATATTCACCTTAAACCTCCTATGCTCCAATTTGTATCCATTACTCCTTGTCCTATCACTGGTCATCACTGAAAAAAGCTTAACTCCATCTTCTTGACACTCACCCTTTACGTATTTGTAAACATTGATGAGGTCACCCCTCAGTCTCCTTTTCTCCAAACTAAAGAGACCCAGCTCCCTCAGCCTTTCCTCATAAGGGAGATGTTCCACTCCCTTAATCATCTTCGTGGCTCTGCGCTGGACTCTTTCAAGCAGTTCCCTGTCCTTCTTGAACTGAGGGGCCCAGAACTGGACACAATACTCCAGATGCGGCCTCACCAATGCAGAATAGAGGGGGAGGAGAACCTCTCTTGATCGACTAACCACACCCTTTCTAATGCACCCCAGGATGCCATTGACCTTGTTAGCCACAAGGGCACACTGCTGGCTCATGGTCATCCTCCTGTCTACTAGAACCCCCAGGTCCCTTTCACCTACACTGCTCTCCAGCAGGTCAGCCCCCAACCTGTACTGGTACATGGCATTTTTCTTCCCCAGATGCAAAACTCTACACTTGCCCTTGTTGAACTTCATCAGATTTCTCCCCGCCCAAGTCTCCAGCCTGTCTAGGTCTCTCTGAATGGCAGCACAGCCTTCTGGTGTGTCAGCCACTCCTCCCAGATTGGTGTCATCAGCAAACTTGCTGAGGGTACATTCTGTACCCTCATCCAGGTCGTTGATGAAGATGTTGAACAACACCAGTCCCAGTACTGACCCCTGAGGGACTCCACTAGTCACAGGCCTCCAACTAGATTCTGCCCCATTGACTACAACTCTCTGACTTCTACCTTTCAACCAGTTCTTGATCCACCTCATTGCCTGATCATCAAACCCGTACTTGATCAACTTATCTACAAGGATGCTGTGGGAGACCGTGTCAAATGCTTTACTGAAATCAAGATAGACCACATCAACCGCTCTACCATCATCTATCCACCTAGTAATTTCCTCATAGAAGGCTATGAGGTTAGTCAAACATGACTTACCCTTGGTAAAACCATGTTGACTGCTCTTGATGACCCCCATGTCCTTGATATGTCTAGAGATAGTGCCAAGGACAAGTTGTTCCATCACCGTTCCAGGGATGGAGGTGAGGCTGACCGGTCTATAGTTACCTGGGTCCTCCTTCTTGCCCTTCTTGTAGACTGGAGTGACTTAATTATGAAGCGGCTGAGCTGAAAACAAAAAGATCCAGTCTCTTTTTCCAAGCAGCTCCATGACTCAGACATTCAAAAAGCAGAAATTCTAATATTGTTTTCACAGAATCACAGAATCAGTGGTTGAAGTTGGGAGGGACCTCTGGAGGTCATCTTGTCCAACCCCACTGCTCAACCAGGATGCATAGAGCCAGGTGCTCAGGATCAATTCTAAAAATTCAGTTCTAAATGTGGAATCTTTCTATAACAAACAACATGGAGAGGTTTTCAACAACAGTGATAACAATTTTTTCTGTGGATTTTTCAGTCAAAAGAGGATATATAGCAACAATGAAAGGAATTTTAAGTGTTGAATCAGTGGACACAAATCTCTGATTCTGAGAAAACATGTTAGTCATAAACCTAATCATTTTGTACCAGACAAAATAATGTTTTGCTATCCTTTGTTATTGTTTGAAGGAAATACTTTCATATTTGACCAAGCATAAAAAATTCCTTCATTTCTGGTTAACAGTTGGCATAAATTGTCTAATATAATATCACCTACCAACTCAGAAAATTTCTTGTAATATATAAAGTTGGGTCTTCCTTTAGCAAAATATGATCTGTTTTAAAGATTCTTAGTGCGAAGCAATTCCTTATCATCAATAATAAAATTAAGTTTGGGGTGTAAAATATAGTTAGCAATATTTTACATACAGGGTGGAAAAAATGCTATATTTATATTGGGTGCTGTGTAAATATGACAAGCTTTTACAAATACTTTAAAAATTGCTGGAGATGCCGTCAGGCCAGAATGAAAAAATAAGATGTCCAAACATAGAAACTGTATTCAGTAAATTGAAATTTAAATATGAAGATGGAAAAGTTTTATTTTGATCTATCTCAAAGAACACGTTTTAGCTTTTTAGCTTATTTTTGGGTTTTTTTTTAGAAAAGGCAATCTTAATTAAATGTTTGTCTTAGACACAAAATATTTGCATGCTCTGTTTCTTTTTACACTTAAACTTCTGATGTTATTACTGCTTAAGAAGGATGGCTTGAAAATGCAGTATTATATATTCGAGACACTTTAATATATATTGCACTTGGTGAAATTTCAACTATATTTTCAGCAATAGCAACTTAATGTACTGTGCAAACACCTGCTTCATATGACCTTTAAGAGAAAATAGCTTCTGTGATTGTTACAGCTATCCAAAAGGATAAAACAAACAAACATATGAAATTCCTCAAATATATATATTTTTAGCATTTCTCAATGACAATTAAAAAACCTGTTCGTGTTGCACTTCAAAATGGTCAGTCCCAGATACCCACAGCTTGCAACTGAATGGAGCATGAAGTGCTGTAAAAACAATACTGCTAATTTAATAAAAGATCTCATGAATCCTCAAATATGAATCATCCATTTTTTACTCACAAGGTAAAAGCCAATCTGTTTTCCTAAACTTCAGGGCATTCAATCTTCAAATGTTCTAGAAATCCTTAAGTATCTTAAGTCCAAGATTTCAATATCTGAATTGATTTATGGATGTTCCAGAGCAAAACATCAAATACCCTGTCACCATCATTTTCATTTCTCTATAAGGTAGTACGATCCTTGACCAGAAGGTGGAAACAGAGTCAGAGAATCATAGAATCATAGAATGCCAGGTTGGAAGGGTCCTCAAGGATCATCTGGTCCAACCTTTCTAAGTACTATTGTAGTTTATATAAGATGGCTCAGCACCCTGTCAAGCTCAGACTTAAAACTGTCCAATGTGAGGGAACTGACCACTTCCCTTGGGAGACTATTCCAATGTTTGACTGTCCTCATGGTGAAAAATTTACCTCTTGTATCCAATCAGAATCTCCCCAGGAACAACTTGTGCCCATTAGCCCTTGTCTTTTCCATGTGACTCCTCGTACATAATGAGTCTCCATCCTCTTGGTAGCCATGCTTTGAGGACTGGAACATGGTCATAAGGTCTCCCCAAAGACTTATTTTCTCAAGACTGAACAAACCCAGTCCTCTCAGCCTCTCCTCATATGGCAGGTCCTCCAGTCCTTTGATCATCCTTGTGGCCCTTCTCTGGACCCTCTCCAGCCTGTCCACACCCTTTTTGTAGAGCAGGGACCAGAACTGAACACAGTTCTCCTGGTGTGGTCTGACAAGTGCCAAGTGGAGTGGGATGATGACTTCTTTATCTCTTGTTGATGCAGGCCAGCATCCTGTTGGCTTTCTTTGCTGCTGCAGCACACTGTTCACTCATGTTGAACCTGCTAGCCACCAAGACCCCCAGGGCCAAGTAGATCTGCAGCCAAGTAGATCCCAGTCTGAACTGTGTTCCTGGGTTATGTGTTCCCAGCTGCAAGACCTTACACTTCTCCCCATTGAAATTCATAAGGTTCCTGCTAGGTCTGTCTAGGTCGTCCTGGAGGGTGGTTCTCCCTTCAAGAGCGTCAACTTCTCCACTCATCTGGGTGTCATCAGCAAACTTCATCAGGGTGGTCTTGATCCAACATCTAGGTCACTTATGAAGATGTTAAACAGCATTGGGCCCAACATTGATCCCTGGGGGACCCCACTTGTGACCGTTTGCCAGTTTGAGGAGGAGTCGTTTGGGAGTTTTGCAGATTACTTTAAAACCTATGCCTGTAAAGCAGATCTTGTTGCACAGTTCCATTCACAATTCAGTTCTTGAAGTAGTGAAGTTTTCCACAAGAAAACGCATGTTTTATTTCAAGTCTGACCAAATCCTACAGAGACCAGTTTCATACAGCTGAACAAGCCTAGCAGAAGTTAGTCAACTCCCTCCCAAGTTTATTTCTAATTGAAATTAACTTTTTTCATCTGTTACATTTAAGTTCAAATCAGTAGTGAGGGCTAATAGTAAGGAGCTTTTTTACAATAGACAGATGACTGCAGGCCTCTGCTGTGGAAAGTGTAAGAATAAACAGCTAATTTGTCTTTCTAGTTTCAGATTTTTTTTCATAATGAGCAGCTGCTGTAAATCACATCAGAAAGAGCAGTAAATATAGTATGTTCTGAATCCTCCTTGTGGAAATGTATCTGTGGTGAGATTCACCTCACATGACTGTGGATTTCTGCATCTGACCAAACTGTGTAGTCTGTCTTAAAATGAAGAAAAATAGGTACTTACATAGTAAAGTTTATCTGATTCTAATGCACCTGTTTTAAACAGGCTCACTAATTCCTGCCTGTCACCTACCCGGATTTCTGTAAGGCCTTTGAATCCCTCCCTCCTGCAACATTCTTACCTCTGTAACTGGAGAGATGGACAAGGAATTGGCTGAATGGCTGTGTCCAAAGAGTTGTAGTCAATGACTCAATGTCCAAGTAAAAAACAGTACCAAATGGTGACCCTAAAGGGTCTGTACTGGGACCAATACTTCTTAATATCTTCATCAATGACGTGCATAATGAGATTGAGTGCACTCTCAGCAAGTTTGCAGATGACTCCAAGCTGAGTGATGCAGCTGATATGGATGCTACCCAGAAGGACCCTGACAGATTTCAGAAATGGACCCATTTGAATATCATGAAGTTCAACACAGACAAGCGCAAGGTTCTGCACCTGCATTGGGGCAATCCCCAATTTCAGTACAAGCTGAGACATTAACTGATTGAGTGCAACCCTGCTGAGAAGAACTTGGGGATAATGGAGGATGAAAAATTGGATATGAGCCAGCCGTGTGCAACTGCAGCCCAGAAAGGTAACTATATCCTGACCCGCATAAAAAGCATGGCCAGCAGGTTGAAGGGACTGATTCTCCCCCTCTACTCTCCTCTCATGAGACCCCACCAGGTGTACTGCATCCATGTCTGGGGTGCCCAGCACGAGAATAAGAGGGACATGTTAGAGTGGGTCCAGAGGAGGGCCACAAAAATGATCAGAGGGCTGGAACATCTCTCCTCTGAAGAAACACTGAAAGAGCTGAGGTTGTTTAGCCTGGAGAAGGAAAGGCTTTAGAGAGACCATATTGTTGCTTTTCAATACTTTAAAGGGGGCTTACAAGAAGTAAGGGGACAAACTTTTACGCACTGTCTGTAGGACAGGAGGAAAAAGGCTTTAATCTGAAAGAGAATAGAGGATGATGGAAGAATTTTGTTATGATTAGTGCAGAAGGATTCAAAGTGAGGTTGGATGGGACTTTCAGCAACCTGATCTAATGCAAGATGTCCCTGCCTATAGCAGAGAGATTGGACTAGATTAGCTTTAAAGGTCCCTTTCAACCCAATACATTCTATGATTCCATGATTCTGTTATTCCCCTGGAATATTTATCCTGGTTCATTACATTTCGGTGTGAAAGAGTATCTATGCATGTGTCTAAAGTTTAATGAAATTTAACCAACGTTGACATTCAAATTATACCTTTACTTTTATCTGCTTTCCAATGAACCTCCACATGGGTGAATTCCTTCTCCTATTCTTTCCAAAAATCTATCTACTATCAGGTGAAATGTTTAGATGACCTTGACAAAAATGTTAGTCATTCAGAGTTGAGTCATAGTTTTGCTTATTGTTTATAAAGATGCTTGAATATATTTAATTTCAAACTTTCATGACATAATCTAGCCAGATGTGTTCTGGAAAATATGATGCCTAAGTGCCATTGACCCGTCCTCTACTAAATATGGATGATATGAGAAAAGGTTATTTTTGTCCTGCTCAATCCGTTCCCAACTTTACAGTCAACACTCGTGTAGAAGAAAATCAACATAATTTTGTTCCAGCAGCTCCGCAGGTCAAGGACTGTGTAAAAATTCTTAGTAAATCAGTCCCACCAGTGGCTGGCATTTCTGTTCTTGAATACATATTGATTATGGAATAAGAATGTGAAATAAATATTTTTTTCTCTTGGAAGAAACTCAATATGATAACTGAAAAGTAAAAAAGTTATTTTACTCACACACAACTGACTTATACATTGAATTGATTATACAGTATGTTCTTGATTTGCAATGCTACTAATAATGCAAGAACATTTCGTATTGATGCTCCAAGGGAACATTTGGCTCAGCATTTGTAAATATAATAATCTAAATACCATGATTGATTCTCACAGTTAATGTTAAATAAACAAAAAAGGAATAATTTGTATGTCAGAATTTGAGATTATGTAATCTTAGAAAATATTAAATATTTATTTATGATAACAAGATTATAACAATTGTGAAGAATTATTGTTTGATTGGAATTGTATTTCATGGTATATATGTTTTACCAACAAAACACTAATTCACTGATTTCTCATTGACCTATGTAAAAGCAGCTTTTGGCTACATAAATTATATTTACTAGAGTAACTTGAAATTTCAGAACTTTAAACGTATTTTTTTTTCAAAAATCCTTTCTAAGAGTACACTTAAAAATAAATGCACTAAAAGAACAAGTATCATATAGGAGACTTTTAGTACAAAGACCTATGCTGCAGGGTGTACTATTGGTCACAGTTTTGTAAATCATTGCACTATGAGAAGTTCAAAGACAAACAACTAAGCTGAAAGCAGCCATTATCTAAGTTTTCATTGACTTTGGTAGGATTTTACCCTTTGAAAAAGCAGACTGTTACATTGTTTTGTATAATGTGTTTTCTTTGAAAAATTGGCATTTTTCACTCCATCATCAATAAATACTGCAAACAGTTCTATTGGTTCTGTAGCATTCCTGACAAATTATCATTAAATTTCTTAACAGAATTTTCCTCCTGGTATTTTGCACTTGAATTCAGAACTTTGACTCTACTTCAGGATTAATTTCTAGATTTAGTTTTCTGTCTCTACTTACCATAATTTTAACTTTTTGCTAAAATATGTTAATCAGAGTTACCATATTGCAAGGTATTAAGCATTTTAGGTCCTTCCTGCCTTTCAGAGATTTTGCTGTACTACATTTCATAAAATGTATCATTACTTAAAGAATCCCTCTCCAATAACAGTCCCCCTCTATTCTACACTAGTCAGGCCAGATATGGAAAACTGTGTCCAATTCTGGGCTCCCCAGTTCAAGAGAGACAGGGAACTACTGGAGAGAGTCCAGCTGAGGGCAACAACGATGATTGGGGGCTGGAGGACCTCTCTTAAAAGGAAAGATTGAGAGGGCTTGGACGGTTTAGCCTGCAGAGGAGAAGACTGAGAGAAGACCTTATCAATGTCTATAAATATCTGAAAGGTGAGTGCAAGGAGGATGGAGCCCGACTCTTCAGTAGTGCCCAGTGACAGGACAACGGGCAATGGGCACAAGCTGGAACACAGGAAGTTCTGCACATGAGGAAGAGACTCTTTACTGTGAGGGTGACAAAGCACTGGAACAGGCTGCCCAGAGAATTTGTGGAGTCTCCTCTGGAGACATTCAAAACCCGCCTGGATGCAATCCTATGTGATGTGCTCTAGGCAATACTGCTCTAGCAGGGGTGTTGGACTAGATGATCTCTAGAAGTCCCTTCCAACCCCGACAATTCAGTGAGTATCTAACAGATGAAGAAGGCAGTGTGGCACAACATGAATAACAGTTTGGCTCTTAAATACAAATCAGAGCTAACTTTGGAGAAATACGGAGCTGTAGTGATAGTGTAGCAACTGAAATTAGGCAATGTAATGAAAAAATATGTCATAACAAAAATACACACACACATACAAAAAAGTGCGTGCTTTTTACATTGCTTGAACTAAAAATAGAACTGGCTGTATTGTGTAGCTGCTATATGCTGTTAACTGGATAAGCAACATACTTAGTGATTATTCACTGTATAAATAATAACAGGTAAACATTTCTCACATTGCCTAGACAGCAAAAGTCTTAGAATCCCCAATGTCAAACTAGATCTGTGAGGAGACAGTAGAACAAGCTTTCCTATCTTGTAAAGCCTCCCAACCTCAGAAACTCTGAAAGTCATTAAGAATCACAGGAGAAACCTTCAAGAAAAGAACTACCAAATTAAGCTAATGAACAAACCTACTCATTTAGGATATTTTGTTCACAGCTTAAAGCTCTCCTTTTTATTCTCTTTTTTGTTGTTGTTGTACTACTCTGGCTTGTTTTGAATCTATTCCAAATAATCATATATCCAAATAAATTTGATTGTTCTTTCACTCTCAGTCTAACCTTGTGACAGCATGCTTTGCCAGGAAATTTTAAAGTACTCTCTCTGAATGTCAGAGTCTGAACCCCTAACACACATGCCCAGGTAATTTCATTCATATACATGTGCATATGCAGGGTTTATATTCTCAAGCTTTGACATTTTTTCTGGCCTATCCGTATACTCTTGTAGCAATATTATTTCCTAATAATATCAAATTTCTAACTCACATTGATCCTACCTCCTGCTGCCCTTCATTACATCCTTGGAGATCAGCATGCTCCTCTTTGAATACATTAGTCATTCATTACAAATGACATAAAAACACTGAAGTCCTAGAAGAGAAGAGTCTTTCCTTTTACCTTTCTATTCCCTCACTATTAATAGATAACTCCCAGCTGCTATTTCATTTTTCTTCTGTCATGAAAGCTGTAACTACATTATTAAAATGGTGTGCAGCTCTAAAACTACTATCAATTATACTAATTAAAGTCAAATAAAATGGAAAACTACTCTTTGTGGAAAACAATGTAGGTAATGTAAATCTCTATTAATTTAAGGGCATAATATGTATATATTACACTTTCTACAGACATTATTAAGTATTTCTAGGTACTCTCTTATAATCACATCTCTAAAACCTATTTTGCTCTTTCTCCTCTGAGAACAAAAGAAACTGATGGAGACAGCTTTTTGTCTTCTTTTTTTTTTTGGTCTTTTTTTTCTTTCCTTTTTTTAACAGGGTAGGTAGAAATTACCTCTTTTTATTAGAAAATTCATTTTCTTGATTTTGCTTGTGCTTAAAGACAGTTCACCATGAATTTTCAACATTTACCTTCCCTGCACCTACACAAAGGCTAAGAAGTTGAGCAGGGCTTGACATAACTAAGAGAAAGTGCTGTAGCTAGATCTAAAACAAAGTTTTACAATTGAAAATTAGTATGTTTTTTTCTCAGCAGCTGTCCCTCAGTGCTGGCTATCTGAAGGACACACTGTATAAAATTAAACTTGCATGAAAATGGCACATATACTCTAAGAGAATTTTGGAAGGAAATAAATATTCTGATTTCTCTTTTAAATCATGCAATTTTTTTCATTCTGAGAAAGAAGCAGCCATAATTTGGTTCAAGGAATTTAAAAAAACAAACCACCAAACAACTTACCCTTAAATATTTCAAATTGTCTATTGAAAAAATGTCAGCATTTTCATCTCTATACTGAGAGACCCTGTCTAAGCAGTATGTCTCTTCCTGTGCACTCATCTCTGAGCAGTCATTCTGTTTAACCGGTAGGGGACTGCAAGGAATATATTTTTCATTTTAAAGGATATTCAGAACTGGAACATGTTTCCTGTGTTGGTATCAGTACCATTCACTCGTGAACATCAGAGTGTATTGCTGTTTTCTTGGGTGTCTGGGACTAGGGTTCCTGAAGTCAGCAGAAAAAAATGTGTTTGTTACAGAGTGTCAGTATGCCCGCAGAATATAATCCTTGAACATGTGTAATCTTGAAGAACAATTCTTTGAATGTGAAAACCGATCAATTCCATGTCCAAAACAGTGTTTCACAAAAGAAAGAAAATACCACGTGAGGAGCCTGTCTTTTTAAGCTTTTGAAGTATAATCATTGCCACATTACGAGTGTCTCTAACTAGTGCTTCAAAGTGTTGAATAATACATAGAGAACAGGAAGGAGGGTGAGGGGTTTGAAAGAGCTGCTTGAGAGAATGAGGGATCACAGGCAGCTTCAATGACCCATTGTAACACATTCCAGGCTAACTGCTCTGTAGTTAAATTATTCATACTAAATAAGTGTTGTAATTAAAAGTAATTATTATTCCTCCCTGATTACTTTCTAAAGAACTTTTCTTTAATGAACAGGATAATTTCATTACAATACTTTAATGATCAAAAGTTTAGAAATATTTTGGTCATCTTTTATGTTTCTTCTAAATGACCTCAAATTAACCTTCAGGGACATTTCACTTATAGAGATGTTTTGGTCAGCAGTGCAAGCTTTAAACTAAAATTTGACATGGTCTTATTTAATCTGCATAAGCAACTGAATTAAAGAAAAAATAGAACCGCTCCAATTTAATTCTGCTGCAGATCTAGCCTCATGGAACTTGAAGATAATAACTAATATTTTGTTATTGATTATGTGCTCCTTATCACCTTGAGGCAAAGCTCAGTAAAATAATTGGGATTTTTTCCACTAGTTTAATATATTAAGGTCCAGGCCTTGATTTGATGGGGTTTCTTTCTAACTTCTTTTTTCACAATATCATTTATTATGTAGAATATTCTATTATTTCCAGTTAGGAACTATCTAGGCAATGCAGCCTAAAAGTGACTTTATGAAAAAATGTGATCTCAAAAATGCAAATCTTTACCACAGTTTCGATTTCTGTCATACCAAGAATATAATACAAACAGGGATCATGTGGCAATTGACAATATGATTGGCAGAGATCTTATAGCTAGAGGTTGCCCAAAAATCCCACACGGCATCTCAGAGGTCTGAAATACAAAGTAAGTAAACATTTCCACCAGCTCACAGAATAGAGACTTAGAACTTACCTGCAGTTTTCAGTGTATCCACAAAAGCCATTTTATTTCAAGTGCTAATTTTAGTTTGTGTTAATAATTCTATGCCTAATTAATACAATAAAAGAAAAAAAAGTCTTGTCAATAAGGATACTGCCAAGTATTGTGATTATTATTTTTTTTTAGACAAATAATTTTTATCAACTTTGGAAGTTCAAAAATGTCAGACAATTCTGGTTGGTTTTGGTTGGTTCTTTTTGTTTTGTTTTTCCCCAGGGAGCTTCTGTTAGACTGTACATACCTAACAGTTGCACAAGAAATAAACTGGGGAAGCTCTATAATGGCAAAACTAATTTATATGCACAGTGATAATACAAAGTCAATTTAAAGGCTGCCGTTGGATTTAGGTGATTCATAGACTTCATTCTTACTTTTTGTCACAGGGATGAATTATAGCCACACTGCAAATTTGATTGTGCATGGAGACCATGTGGGAGGAAAGCCATGTAGCTAGAGGCTTAGAATGCACCTTACTGAGACAAAAATTTTAAAAAATGACAAAAAATAAGAAAATTAAAAAATATTAAAAATTGCAAAGACATACGTGATGGGAAGGGGACATTGAGGTTGAAGAAACTATATACTAATATATTAAACAGTAATTTATTTATTTTTATGTAATGTTTCTTAGCAGGCTACTGATTTGGACCTTCACCAAGGAATAATGGCAAGGAAATGGTAATAAAGAATTATCTCATTTAAATAAAAATTAACATAAGCTGATTTAAATAAACTGTTAGTTTTACTGAAAGAGACTGAGTTGGGTTTAACAATTCAGGATGCAGAAAGCAAAAATAGACATGAAGAGTACTTTTTAAAGTAAAATAAAGATAAGAAAGGTCATACACGTTATTGATTTCAGAAAAGAACAGCTAAAATAGGATTCAAACTTTATTAATTTTATCCAAAGCAGATGAAATGGGATCTATGGTTCATTAATTTAAATAGGGAAACTCAGAATATATAATATTTATTTAATTTTGTAACTTAAAGTAAGGCAGAAAATCAAAAAGTGACTAATTATTAACTGAAGCCAAGGTAAGGTTATATGAGAAGGTAACTTCAGAATCCATTTTGGAATCTTTTTAGATTAAAGGAAGGTAAGGAGAAAAATGTGAGTCTGTGTTTTATGTAACAGTGTTGGGGAAAAAAACTTAGCAAATAGGGAGACAAAGAGCATCTACATATGAAAACAGAACAGTCAATAATATTATAGCGGTCAATGTCTCAATTATTTCAATCATCTTCTTAATGGTGTTGCTTAAATGGGAGCAATATTTGTATAACCATGTCATGACTAACAAAGGTGAGATGTCATTTTCCAGAAGAAAATCTGAAGGGAGCCTACAGGAAAGCTGGGGAGGGACTTTTTACCAGGGTGTGTAGTGATAGGACAAGGAGTAATGGTTTTAAACTAGAAGATTTAGGTTAGACATTAGGAAGAAAGTCTTTGAGGGTGGTGAGGCACTGGCACAGGTTTCCCAGGGAGGTTGTGATGCGTCCTTCCTGGAAGTGTTCAAGGCCAGGTTGGATGGGGCTTTGAGCCACCTGGTCTAGTGGAAGGTGTCCCTGTCCTTGCAGGGGGATTGGAACTAGATTACCTTCTAGGTTCCTTTCAACCCAAACCATTCTATGATTCTATGAAAATTCACCAACCCAGCAATATGTATGGGACAGTATAAATCTTTTTGTGTCTAAGAAAGGTATGCTTTAAACAAGCCCGAAAAAATGCTATTTCATAAAACTAATTACAAGCAAGGGAAAACAATAAAAATAATATTAAAATATTGAATTATATAATTTCATAGAGCCAAAGAAGATGTTATAAATTTATGACTGCAGTCAGACATTGTGCAAATAGGTACTAATGTTCAAAAATAATGTGATGTGGCTTTCAGGAATAAACAATATGAGAGAAAAAACTATGGCAAAGGTCTAGCATAGGATGCAACTCCTATGTTGTTGTGCTGGATTTTGCTTGGAAGGACACTGAACTTCAATGTAGTACTGTTTTAATTGGCAAACACACTGCTCTAGATTTTCCAATGTCTGCTTCAGCAAATAAAAATGTATATAAACCCTTGTTTCACAAAAATGAGATACAGATATGTCATAATCTTAGTCTCAAACACTCATGGTTGAAAAGTAAACACCTTATGGAGAAGTCCCAACTCAGAAAACATGCATACTCTCATAGTCCTGCTGATGAACATAGCTATATACTTTTTTTCCTCCCTTAGTGTATCTTAGGTATATATAACATATAACTTTGAGATAATATCACCTTCTATTGATTACTGTTCTTCCTATGACTCATGTACAAGTTTAAGATTGATGTGAAATTTATGCTCACACTCTCTAGAATTACGACTGGGATTATTTTAGTTCACAGTTTAGTTTTTAAATATGTGTCAAAAGCAAAAGGAAGTAAAATGTTAATTCTTTTATATTTTTAATTGCCTTTTAGTTAGGTGGCATATAGGACAGTAGCACATAAATGAACAGATAGAGACAGTATAAACAAGAATGCTGATACCTCCTTCATGCCCTCTGCCAGTCACAGTCTCACATCACATAGTTCACAGTTCCATTGTTTGTTAAGAGCTGGTTTCCCTGGACTATTTTTCTGACAGTGTATATAGATATTGTTGAATGATGGCCAATGTTTAAGTTCCTTATTTTTAGAACATCAGACAATATCTGGGGTCCCTAGAAGTAAGATTAAGGATCATTTATTTAATTGAGGTTTATCACATAATTACATTGTTGCATTCTGCATTTTTGTACTGGATCATGAGTGGGAAATATATATTGCAGTATATACATACTGTGCAGGAAACAAGATTTCAGCTCACACTGTAATGATGGACTAAAGGAGTATAAGATATTTTAAGAAGTAACATCTAAGAAACAAGTAATCCTATGTAACATTAAAACAGTGCAATTTCACCTCAGTAAACAGGATTCAACCATCCAGTCCCACTTGAGATGATGACCTAGTGTATCAGAGGCACCTGCATAGGGATGGTAGGTAAGTCATAATATCAGTGGAGATCTTTGCCGTCTTGGCCTGGGCTGAAAGGATCTCAAATAGCAAGCATGAAATACAGGTGCCTATATGGAAACATGTGAAGTTTTCCTGCTGGTCTGAAGAATCATTTAAAGTATTATTCAGTTGTCTGAACATAGAAGTGTTCTGCTGTCTGTGATGCTTTGAGTAACCTGCCTGGCCTGCAACTTTGATCAAGGAGATTGCAGGTCTCCTGTAACTCTTGTGTCCACCTGTCACCTCTCGAAATAGAAACTTCAGTTACTTATATCATATCAGTTATACAACTGATATGTTGATATTTCAGATACCCTTAGCCATCTTAATTAACATTACCAGCTAGTCTATTTAGGCAAATGTATTTCTCCATTGATACCTAGTTTAAAGCTTAGCTGAACTTATTTTGTGACTTCAGTGATTGCATTGATTAGCTCTGCCTTGATTATGAAGTGAGATATGCTACCTAGATCACACAGAGATATCTGAGATAGTGAGTATGAATCTAAAAGTGAATCCCATGTATAGCAAAACATTACCATTTTAAATCATCCAGACAGATTTAAACCAAGACAGATTTAATCTAGCAGACTAATTGAAAATTCCCCCCAAAATTCAGCTGGCTCTTTATCTTGTGCAGAATGGTTTGACTAACTTTAATTACTGCAACCATTCTAAAACCTGTTATCATTTTAATAGACTGTGCTTAATAAAGCAATGTTAGTTTTGTATCTTGTATGTAGTGTTCAATCTACATGAAACTGTATTTGTGCTTTACTGAATATTTATCCTAAAATTGTTAACCCTTTAAGAGTACAAACAAATTGTATCTTAGCGTTACAACATTCCACACTTTATCTGTGCTGGCAGTAAATTTTGTCCTACAGTCATAGAATCATTGAACACTTTGGGTTGGAAAAGACCCTCAAAAATTCCCACTGCCATAGACAGAGTCATCTTTCAATAGATTAGGTTGATCAAAGCCCCATCCAACCTGACTTTGAACACTTGCAGGGATAAGGGGCATCCACAACTTCTCTGAGCAACATGATTCAGTGTCTCACCACTCTCATAGTAAAGAATTTCTTTCTTATATCCAATCTAAACTGAACAACTTTCAGTTTAAAATTATGTCCTATCCTATTACTGCTGATGTCCTTTGGAATTAGTTTTATGGAACAGTATTAAATACTTGTATTAATAGTATTTATTTGTTACTGTCCTTTAACTACTATCTTTGGGAAGTTAACTTTAAAATATGCCTAAATGTATTTTATTACATACTATATGCATCATACACCATATGCTGTACCTCAGTCAGTCACCTCTGCCTTTTAGTGTGACGTGGTTTTGTACACTGCTATGAGAACTGCAGAAACAAGCTCTTTGTTTTATACGAGCTTTAATTCTCCTAATCAAACATCAAACACTGATATATGAACTCTGAATAATTTCCTCTTTGATGAACTTTCAGCTGAACTGCTAATAGTCATTGTCGTGGTTTGGGCCCAACATGACAACCAAGGAACAGCCCCATGGCTGCTCACTCAACTCCCACCCCCCCACACACACACTGGGATGAGGAGGACAAAGCTCCTGGGTTGAGACAAAAGATAAGGAGGGTCCTTCAACGATTAAGGTCCTGGGCAAAACAGACTCAACTTGGGGAAAAAATAATACTTTAATTTCACACTAATCAAACACACACAGGACACAGACAACACAAAGAGCAGGACTTGCATATGTTACCCCACCCCTCCCTTTTTCCTAGGCCCAAATCACTTTGTTCCCAGTTTCTCTCCCTCCTTCCCCCCAGCAGCACAGGGGGACAGGGGATGGGGTTTAGAGTCAGTTCACAGGCTGGTGGTTCCTGCTGCTCCTTCCTCCTCAGGAAGAAGGATTCCTTACAGTCCTTCCCTGCTTCCCCATGGAGCCCCTCCCATGGGAGAGAGTCCTCCACAAACCTCTCCTTCGTGAGTCCTTCCCACGAGGTCTGGAGCTGCTCCAGCCTGGGCTTCCCACAGAGTCAGGGGCTGCTTCGGGAACAAACTCCCCTGGCGCCAGGGTCTTCCAAAGCTGCATAATCAGAGTCCACTGGCAGCAAATCCTCTGGCCGCAAAATCCAAGTCTACCGGCCAAGTTCACCCCTCCTGGCACCCCCAGGGAATGTTCCACCACGTTCCTCCATGACTGCAGGGGGACAGCTGCCATCTCGCCATGGATTGCAGGGAAACTTCTGCTTGGACATCTTCTTCCCCTTCTTCCTCACCAACCACCAGCTCCACCTTCCTTCCCCAGCACAGCTCTTCCCCCTCCAGCACAGCTCTTGTCCCCCCCAAGTGCTTCTCTGCTCAGGTGTTATAGCTGTTCTTTCCTATGTTAATCGCTGAGGTGCATCTATTGTCCCTCTAATGGCTCCTTGGCTGGGTTTTAGAAGCAGGGGGAGTTTCTCAGCTTCTTACCTGAGCCACTCCTGGGGCCCTTTCCCCACCACCAAAAACCCCACCAAACCAAACCAGAACAGTCATCTTGTGAGGATGACATTCAGGAGCAAGTTTAATCTGTGTGAATGACGAAGGGTTGCACAGCTGTGTGGCCACTAATGTATCGTGTGATGCATTTATCATCTAATCTACATGCTTCACAAGTTGGTATTGATGTCTAGTATTTTTAGTATCTGCAAATTTTCCTCTGGCACACTCAGAACTGGAAAACTTGAGTTAAAGAGAAGGATGCTTATATAATATTTTGTAGTGATCACAGGTGTGCTGAAAGACCAGTATTTCAGACCTGGACCTGAAAAAATTTGCTGTTTTCCTACTGACTCCAATGTTAATGTAGCATTGCAGCAGTGTCTAAAAATGCTACTCCAGGATGGCCAACTATCTTACAAGTCAAGATGTTGAAATTAACATTTCGTATTAAAAAACCCCCCTATTTCTGGGTAGTCCTAGTCCTTCTTTTACCCCTGTGATCCTTACTTTGAGAAAATGATATAACACAGCTTCAGCAGTGCTTTTAACCTTTCTGTCTGGGCTAAAGCTTACACATAGATATAGTGTCATCAAAATAGAAATGAGAAAAAATAACTCTGAAGATCATATTTTTTACTTTAAGATATGTTCTCTGTGTGAAGTGATTATGAGATTTTTCTCTTATGGTTGTACTAACCAAATAGCATTTTAACATTTAAACTTTAAATGGCTTTTATGGCAGTCAATAATGAAATAATTTATTAGTTAAAGCAAAATGTATTAATAAACTGTAAAAAAGGTTCCAGTTAAGGAAAAGTTGTAGCCATTCAAAATAGAGATGCTTGTGAGCAGAGCATTTTAGCTGAAGTACTGCAGTAATGTGATCGTCAAAGAACTAGAAGGCATTGCATATTTTAGTTTTCTTCCTCCTCTTTCCAGATGATGTCTGTGTCATGTCCAAACGAAGATCAGTCAGCTGACAATGTTCCTCATTTCCAACAGCAGTTCAAATAGGCTGTGTTTTGGACAAACATGATATTGCTTTTAATTAAACATAGAGGACAGACACTCACTCCACTTGCTCTCCGTGATATGTCTGAGGCCCAATCAGTACACCTTCATGGTTCCACCCTTTCCTGTAGGAAGATTCAGGTGCATTCACAACTATCTCAGCATATGGCCAAATATCTACAAAAAATTGGCAAATTTTACCTCTGCTTTGTGGTTAATTAATGCTTAACTTTGGGATTGCTTGCAGATATTTTTTTAATCCTTCATGAAGTCAAAAAGCATATCTGCTATTAAATGAATAAATAATGTCCATGTTATGATTTTCAAGTTGAATAGTGACCATGCAAACAGAGCTGCCATCTTGTGGATAAAAACATCCTAAGAGCAGGTAGCTCATGCTGCCTAAATGCAGAAGAAAAAAAAAAATGTTTGTAATACTTATCAGCTGTACCTGACTTGGCATTCTGCTCATATGTAGGTTTATGAGAGCTGTAATTTTGAGCTCGCACATTCAATCTATAAAACCTCTTATCACGTGACTGAGTTCTAATTTCCCCCAAAATCTTTAGATCTATCCCTTCCAATATTAATAATTTATAGGTTAAGCAACACTTCAGTATTTCAATTAGTGTCTAGTGCAAACCTATGTTTTGTAATACAAATAATTGGTTTAACCATTAAATTGATGTGACAGAAGTAATTGTCAAGCAATTAAATGCAGTAATGATTTCAACTAATGGGAAATACATACTAACATTCCTGAGTTTCACTTCCCTTGACAACTTAAAATATCCACTCATGTTACATTTTCATCATTATTCATACATCAGTTAATATTATGTTATCGAAAAAAAATATACAGTTACTTATTGACAATTATTGGTCACTTCTCTTTCATTCTCTTGTTCTTTCTTTTTTCTTCATCCATGTGATTCATATTTGAAACTATGATGTTGAAAATATCACCAGCAACACTGCCCCCATTGTCTGTGCCAGGCATGAGAGTTAACAAGCTAGTCTCTTCAGATAAGTAACTTGTGGCACAATGATAGGAATATATGAGTTTTGTGTTCTTGGATTTCACACAGTCACACACACCCTTCTTTGAGCTCTTGTAGCCTATTCTATATGTTTATTTTATGTCAATGATTTTTCATTTGAAGAAATGGCCTTATGTCTTTTTTTTTTTTTTTTTTTCTATTTGTAATGAAAATAATAGTAAATTCAAACTGGTTATAACCCGTGTGTGACATATTGAAGTGTGGAAAATGCTGTGTGACTTGAAACTCTTCTGGTATCTACAGCTGTTCCCTTTGCTCAGCCTGAAGCTTCAAAGTCATCCATGTTTTTAAAAACATTGATGATAGGTAATTTTTGTTCTTAAAACAAGGAGCATGTACAAACTGTTAATTTATAACTGATATTAATAAGTCATTCAATTTCAAAGCATTCATTAATCATATTTCACTTCAGAAAAAAAAACTTTTTTTTTTTGTCTATAGAAAATACGTCAACCTTTACAGGCTCTTTACTCAGAAACATCCTCCAATAAAACTCCAAACTAGCATTTGTATTACCCAAGTAAATTTGTTACTAATATAAGCTACTGCTTTAGTTCATAAAGCATAAGATCTGTATTATCAGCGTAGATAACATAGTTTATGAATGCTGAAGACATATCTAAGAGTACAGAAGCCTGCCATTACAGAGTGTCTAGGAGGTCATTTGTGAGTGATAAATTCTGTTAAGGAATAAAGTGTAGTCTATGTAAGAATAAAAAATGCATAGAACTTTAATTCAGCATGGTAAGATTAACTAGATATAGGAAATCAGTGCATTTTTCAAGCCACATCAACCCACATAATCAAATTTTGTCAACAATGTGTCTGTTTGGTCTACACTATTTTTAGCACTAAATTTTCAGGAGACCGTAACTTGTACATATGATAGATCTAAGCATATTTTATCTCACCAATAATTCTTTTACTCATGACTCATATCTTCTTAGCAATTACTATGTCTTACCTTTATCATTAATCCTACAAAAAAAAGAAAAAGGAAAAAAAAAATAAAAATAAGCTGGCATTCCTGTTGTCCAAATTAATCTTTTCTGATCTGTAATTTAGTTTTGTCACTTTGCATGGCAATGAATCTTTTCTACTATACATGTCTATGTGAAATCCCATGTTTTCTAAGCAGAAATAAATGAACAGAGGCTTACATTTTGGCCTAAAGTATGTTTTGACTAATAGGTTAGCCTCCAGATCCTCATGCAGAA
The DNA here is from genome assembly GCF_020740795.1 of Apus apus. Taxonomy (NCBI): domain Eukaryota; kingdom Metazoa; phylum Chordata; class Aves; order Apodiformes; family Apodidae; genus Apus; species Apus apus. Next base: position 161,964,993 of record NC_067282.1, read on the forward strand.
CTACTGTTTATTAAGTCCCCAGAATTTAATCTCCTGAGTCTCTATAACTTTGTGAAAGAACCACAAGGATGGGGCAGAGCTGTTCGTCAAGTTTATTTTAGAACTCTTATGTTTCACAAGTTACATATTAAGCTAAACCTTGTCTGGTTATATTTCATTTTTCCTGTTTCTTTGGCTTGGTGTGGTTGTTTTGCTTGTTTCACCAGAGAACTGTGTAAGACCATTTTTAGAAAGAATACTTTTGTCATGGGGAATAGCAGATCATAAATTGGTATGGTAGTTAATTTACTATAAATAAATATTGAATCAGATTCCTATCCACTGAAAGAAAAAAATTGTTTCCATAGATTAAAAAAAAAAAGTTGATATTCAACAAAAGATACAAGTAGAACTTGTGCCATTCCCCCCCCCCCCCCCCATTTTTCTATAGAGCAATAGGATTTTTTGTCACTTAAAGATGCGAGGTAAAAATACTAATTTATTAAAAATAAATAGATTATTTAAGCACTGACTTGGACGCATTTAAAAGTTCACATGATTTATGACATTGCCTCTAGTACACCAAAATATTTAGGGCCACTATATTTAGGATACCATACATTTGGCAGTATGGTTCACGCCTCATTTACTACAGAATGTCTGGTTTGCTACTTAGCTTTCAAAGAATAAGTGTACGTGTAGATTTGTGCATCTCTCTACTTCTGCTGTTAGTTTTATATACTTAAAAAGACACAGTAATTAAACTGACATTGCAACAGTGCAATGTTCTTGAATTTACACCCTTTTTCTAGTGTGCACCTTTACTAATCTAATGGCTTAAGAGATAGAAATGCAAAATCATTTAAAAGTGAGTTCTCCAGATGCTGCATACATTAACCTTTCCTTTAATACCTCTTCTGTACAATATTTTGATGATTACTGTCATTTAGTAAACAGATGATGAAAATGTAGTTACCTGAGGGTCTTTTTAATAATTTATACAAATTAGTTTGTAGAACTTTTTAATTGCTTCATTCAGTGGCTATACAAGAAGCACCTGCCATTGCTGGTCCCCAGAGCAGGAGCTTTTTCTACAGGCTCATTTTCCACAAGACAAAAGTAAAAATAAAAATTAAAAAAATAATATTCTAAGAAATATTTATAAATAAACAAACAAACAAATAAATATCCCCGCTGTGTGCGTGTGTATATCATGATTAGCGAGACACGTTTCAATTGGTGGCTGGCAGTTTAGGGTTAAGGTTTGATTCCAGGTGAGGGAAGCCAATGAGAGCCCGCCCGGTTGATGCTTCTGACATCATCCCGCCCGGGAGCCCCCGCCCGGCCCGGCCGGGGCAGCTCCCGCCGCCGCGCCAGCCCCGCCGGCCCCTCTCCGTGATGGATGTTTACCGCTCTTCCTTCGGAGCCAGTTATCTGGCTTTTGTGTGAGGCCCCAGGATCGCTCACGCTGCCTGCTCTCACACAGCGCTGCTGGATCGAGCCGGAGTAATCGTTTTTCCCTGTGTCTGGTAAGAGTCTGGTCTGGTTTCCCTTCTCTTTCAGAATAAAGGTGATGCGCCTAACCTGCCAGGGGAATGGCTTTCGGAGTTCAGAGGCTTATACCACTGTAATATGTAATGAGTAGCTTTTACTTATAAAAAGGAGATCCTTTAGAAAGGGGATGTTTTAAAGGAAGAGCAAGTCTGTGTCTGACAAACTCTACTTTGCGATATGGAAATAAATAGCCTGCGTGTTTATGCTGCTCTTCAGGTGAACAAAAGAGTTGTTTGGCTGACAAGACAATTGCACAGAACGATTATTTAATATCTTTTTTTTTTTCTTTATTTTCCTTTAACACCCGTATTTTTCCTTTGGAATGTAGCTTTTGTTGATGAACAAAGAGATGGGGAGATTTAAGAAGAGGGAATTTAATGTTGTACCAACTTTAAAAGATGTTCTGGAATACTTTTGTATCTATGAATAAAAAATTGTGAAGATTAATACCAAGATGCTCAAGTTTCCAGTTAAAGAATTAGTTGTAGGTGCTTTCTTCTGCTAATTTCCATAATTTTAAGTGACAAGAAACTGAGTCAAAGATTAAAAGTGTCCAGTGTATGTACAGTATGCTGGCAGAAAATGACCCAACACAGGTTTTTTGTTTGTATGTTTTTCCCCTTTACATTCTGTAGTTCATATTATAAAATATCTCATTCTCTAGCAGCGTGAGTGCATGCACAGAGGAGTTTATATCTTTTACATTTTTTGCAGCTTTGTGGTTTGTGAGGAGGGAGACTGGAAGGGTTCTGTCTGCAAACTTCCTAATTTTGGAACAGAACAAGTACATTTAAAGCTTCTGAACTGGTGTGGATTTAAGAGATTAGAAGTGACACTGACATTGACAAATCAGATGCAATAAAGGATTTAATTGACTGAAGGAGTTCAGAGGCTACTGTATGAAGAATCCAATAACCAGTTTAACTAGTCAAGTAGAATACCTAATAGGAAAAAAAAAATAAATAGCTGGCCTCAGTTAATTTAAAAGCTTGATGACATTTATTTTATAGTCATTAGAATTCAATAATACCTAGGCCATGTAAGAATTCTCTGCATTTATTCCAGTAATCCACAACTACAGAATACCAAGTTTTAAATAATAACATCTGCAGTTGGTTTAACAAGTGCTTATAAAACTGAGATATATTGTCATTTAGTCTAGCTATGACCAGGTCTGCTCTAGTCACTATCAGTAGAATAGTAGTTATTTCAGCTCAAACACCACTTAAAACACCAAGGTTTCTCAGCTGTATAGTGCTTTTGTACTTTTACTAGTCCAATGCTGTTTATGCAGCTCCTGGTATTTACCGTTGTTTATTCGGCTCTGGATATGAATGTGCCCAGGCAATCCCAAGCTTTTAATAAATGCCATATCTATAATATTGGATGGCATTAGAACAACATTTTTTTGTTAAGGTGAAATGTTCAGTATGGTTTGTTGCCTTTTCAGTAGCAAAAGACTGATACTCCAGTTCCAAGGTGAGAAGACCATGGCCTGTAAGGGAGAGGAGTATTTGACATTTTACTACTTTGTCCTTCTTGCTTAGATCATTATGACATGTAACTAAAATTTATCTTATGCCAGCTTCACAGCTATGCCTTTATATATTTTTATAATTAAAAAGTAAAAGTATTGGAACTTCTCACTCAGTTTTACATATCTACACATTACGTAGCTCCATGTCATTTGTCATACTTCATTACTAGGCTTCATGTCAGATCTCACAATATTTCTGTTCCTACTTGGTTTAGCCAGAATTCACATAAGAACAAATTATCTGTTATTTCTGCTGATATATAGAACAATTAATATAATGTAGATTTAATACTGATTTGCTACACACACACAGTGTTCTGACCCAAAGCATTCAAAGATGGGTTTTAACATATGAATCCTTGTAAGTACTAATGTACATTGCTTTATTAGGTAGTAATCATGGACCTAGGCAAGCCAAGAAAATGTAATTATATGATAATCTAAAAAGATAGCAATCAACTTATTCCAGGAAATGAGACTTTCTAGTTGTGTTTTTTTTTTTTGATCTTTCAAAAGGAAGAGAGATCACCTCTGGAAGACCATTTTATGGGAAACATATGGGTGGCTTTTTTGCTTACTTTCAATCAGAAACTAAGTTTAGCTTAAAAAAAAATAAGAAAATCATATTTCTTGGATAAAAATAATGTTGCAACCTTTGTTTTTTTCTTTGAAATAGTAAAGATAACTATGATAATATAGCACAGGCACTGCACACTGGGTTGATCATTAGTCTGAGAAAAAGTCCTTGTCTTGTACTTGAATGCCAGATTATGTCCACAGCCCATATTCTGAAGTCCTCATTCCTTCAACGGCCCACTGTATTAAAGGAAGAATTAGCATTAGGTTGCTTCAGTGTAAAAACAGGTAATTTTATTTGTATGATTTTCTATGAATGAGTCAACTCACACATTTTCACAATGACATCAGGTAACGACCCTTACAATGAAGGTTTGAGTCATTCCTCCTACACAAGATACTCTGTTCTCTTGTCAGATGATTTTGAAAGAAGTGAGAAAAAGGGATTTTTTTTTAACAAAAATTCAATGTGTTTAATATTACATAGATTGCTGAGAAAGTATCTGTAACATCAGTAGTAAATACATGTCATAAAGTAATTCTTCTTCCTCTATAAATGGCAAAGGAAAATTGTCCTTAGAAGCTACACATTAAAGTAGGTTTTTAATAGCATTTTTTAAAATCCATTTTACAATAAGTACAGCAGACAGTGGAGTTCCTTCATACTCCAGGCTTTGGTCCAAAGGTCAAGTTTTTTATTTCTTTAGGACAGATTATAAGGAGGCTTCTCTAGGAACTTACAAATTATAAAAACAGCCACAAAACCTTGTGCTGCAACTGTCCTTCTTGTCCATTACTGAGGTTCTTTATGTATAAGGGTTCCAGAGAAGGAAACTCAAGAGTCTATTCTGTTCCACTGTATTTTCTCTTCTTATGTTCCGTTATGCAAGCCAGAAAACCAATCATTTTCATCTATAGACATTTTTTCTATTTTTTTTTTCTTTTTCATTTCTCTGTTAATAAAGTCAAAGTGAATAGAGATTACAAAGAGGATTTCTGATATGGGAGATGTGAGATTCTGATCTGCATCTGTCCCTCCAAGTCATTGTTTTCTTTTGGAAAGAAATCCAGATGTACAGACGTGGAGAGCATACCTTGGATGTCCTCCAATAGGACACTTGTCTGGATGATTAAAGAACCAGTAATGAAGATCAAACATCTGTCACACAGTGCAGACACTGACAACTCTCTTGTTTTCTGTTGGTTTCAGTTTTCTGTTTTGTTTTGCTTTGTTTTGTTTTCAATCTTAAATGAAGTCCAGTGGCTGCCATGATACACAATAAAGATTGTACTCAAGGTAGATCATAATCAAGGTAGTTTTGGAACCCCAGTTTAGATCTTTTGCTTACATATATTATGGTGATTTCTGCAGCAGGGGTGTTGACCAGAGCACTTCGTCCAAAACTTTGAGGTTCCGTAGGTATTTGCCAGTAGTTGGGAGATGTGAAGGCTTTGAAAATGTAGATCCGTGTCTGGCAGTAGGGGGAAGTATGCTCCATCTCTTAAATTCATTCAAGCATTGTATGAACCATGCTTAAAACTCTTATTCCTATTGCTGACCATTTGTCTACCTGCTCCCAGATTCATTGGAGGCTCTAACTCCTGCTCATATGAGCTACATATTTTCAAAGTATTAGGGGCTCCTCAGACATCCAAAGTATTGACCATATACAAAGAAACATGACTTGTCTAGTCTCATTCTTTGACAACAGCATCAGCTGTCTAGTATCCATGATTTCAGGGCAAATGGTCAGTATCCATAATGGCAAAAAGGAGGTTTTAAACAGGGACACTGGGTAATTAGCCTATCCTTCCAGTTGTCAGTCCATCCTTTTGAATCAGCCACTATGCAGGAGTTAAGCAGTCTTCTGAATAGTACAATAGCTTGCTCTGCCCTATATGTAAAACAGACCAGAGAACTTAATCCAGCAAGTCCTTCATCAGGCCCATGATTCTGCTTGAAGTAGTTTTTTGCGGTCTAGAAATACAGACACATCAGGTAGTAAGAATGTATCAAATTAAGTTGTGCTATTCCTTATAAATCCAGACACAAAGCTGGAAATTATGTGATACAACCTATTGATATTCTGCATAATAACTATCAGAATCAATTTCTTAATAAACTTTGGATTTGTGTGTTACCTAATTGAGACTTGAATGATTATACAGGATAAATAGAAGGCAGAAGTGTATTTTCAACAGAAAAATTACAAAACAGTATGAAAATACTTCTCTCCCCATATTCCCTGGCTCATATATTTAAAAATTAAATAAAATATTGTGGTCAAATTTTCAAAGACTAAGAAGCCTCACAACTCCCTGAATGAAACACAATCTAAATAATTTATTACAATCTATCATAGAATAATATTACATTATAACTTGCAAAAGGAAAGTATGGCTTTCATAGTCGCCAAGCTGTACTTACCCCATCTGATGGTCCCCATTAATTTTTAACGATTGTCCTGTCATCAGACCAGTGGGCTGTAGAAAGTGCTGTGGAGATGTCACGTTCCTTGATGATTGCAGTTAATGCTGCTGCCCCTCTGAATCAGCATGAAATGCAGACACTTTTATGACTGAATCTGCAATCTGGGATTTGATCAAGCTATTTATAGTATTGCTAATGATGTGTAGCACTGACAAGGGGTCTGTTGAAGCCATTCTCTCAGTTACCCTTGTTTTCAGTTTTAAAGGCAGAACAGACATCTGGATACCACATCTCAGTAACTAGGCAAAAAATAACAGCACAAAGAGGTCATGACTTTCATTGATGACAGATTTTAATACCTTTAATTTTTTTGTTTGTGGTTTGTTTGCTTGTTTTTTAATGTACGTGGAATTTTTTTAACCAATATTCTCTCTGAGGAAAGAACAAATTGTTTTGAACTGGTTTCTAGAAAGTCAGTTACAGTCACATGGCGAAACAAAAGGAGGCTTAGTGACGTCTCAAGAAAGTAAAATTAAACTAAGGAGGAAACACCTGTCCATGGGTTTAAACAATGGAATTCAAGTTCCCATGTATTATTATGTTAACAAAATGAAATTTTCAAATTTTATCAAACTATTTTAGAAAGACTGCCTCGCTTCTGAGAAGGAATGGTTTGCTTCCAAGTCCTCATTTGCTTTCAAACCCAATTCCTAAAATGTGTGATATCTATCTTGTTTTAATTTTTGAACCTGAGAGAGATCAGATACTTTGAAAACCAGTAGTTGGGAAGAATTCTTCTACAGTTAATAACATTAGAATACTTAAAAGATTCCCAGATTTTCTCTCTCTCTCTCTGAAAGCATATCTGAACCTAACCATGCCTAATATCCCAAAATTATCAAGAAGCCTATATAATGCCACTGTGCTTGTGATTGCTGGCGCAATGTCTAAAGTACAGTAGGAATTACAGCATCTTTCTTCATTATTTTATTTTATAATTCTCATAGCGCCATGAGGAGGAAAAAAACAACAACAGGAGCTAAATCTATTAATGATCCCTGGAAACAGTGCTTCATTTCCTGTGGTTTTATGTCCCTTAATTAATTAACTTTTAAAGTGACTTATGCTAAGATTTCTTGCTATCTCTCCATATGCTTGCAAAATGAAGCCGTTCTTCTCACTACAGGACTAACAAGTACTGACTCTGACTTGTGCCAACTAGTTAGAATCTACCATCACTAGCATACCAGGAGAGTGGTGTTTTCTCACTGCCTTTCCTTCAGCTTCCTCTAACACAGAGCACAGGGGTTAGAAGATGGGTTACTCTGTTCTGCTGTAAATGGCATTAGAAAATTCTCCTCAAGATGTCTAGCTTTGGTTTCTACTGAAGTTATTATGTGGGAATTAAGTGTAAGGCTATTTTCTCAAGAAAACGAACAGTGGGATTGTGTTTAAATGTATGGATACTAGAACTATATTACCAGAGCTCTGAGAACTTTTCATCAGCTGAGAATATTACTGGAGAATGGATCTGTCATTTTCCATGGGAGTGCTGGGAAACAGCTGGAAATTTGCAGTTTTTAGAACAGCAGCATAGAATGAACCACAGAGGTGATGCATATGATGGACATTGTGTTATGAGGACACAGCCTGTAAAATATGTCCAAAAACACGCTAAGAATTTAATGTGCAATTATAAATCTAGTATGTCTTATGCCATTTTACAGTAAGTTTTTCTTATGTACTAATTTAGTTTGCATGAATAGGATTGAGTAAAACATTGAAGCGTCCTGTCCATGAAATAATTTTCTATGGGTTCTGAGAAGTAATAATTCACTGAAATCTTTCCAGAATAGATAAAACTTCTGAAGGATGTCGTTCTCTAAAAATATTTATTCCTTTGTTTCATTTTACCAAAAATTTCTAAAAGGTAAGTGTTTCATTCCCAGTGGGTAATTATTTCTTCCTGGTATCTGACAGAGACCTTTAGGTTGCTTCTAAATTAGAAGTAGACAAGAGAATAAGCAGATCCAAATCCTCAGTGGGCTTGTTAACTTCCTGTAACGGAGAGAGGGGGTGTCAGTTTCTTGCACACTTGCAGTGAATTCCCTCCTGGGCCTCGTAATATTTCGTGTTGGTGCTCCAGTAGGCTCTCTGAGCTCCAAGAGAACTACACTAAAAAAAATGGTTAGGCTGACTTTGCTTAGAGTTCAAGAAATTAAAGAATTCAAGAATTGCAAGGGACTGGGACAGTCAATTACAATATCATTGATATGAACAACTGTACTTAATCATGTGGAAAAGAAGAGATAATTTACTAGGTCTTACCTGTCCTGTGCCTCCAGATGTATTCAGAGACCAAAAATCTGTGCATTTGCCCTAGAATCACACTTCCTTTCAGGACAACATTAACCATTTTCAGTTATTTGGTTGCATTAGCAAATTTACTTAGAATGTGGATTTTTATTAAGCAATCGGTCTCCATGATAGAATTGAACCTTTTTTGTCACATATAGTGTGCTCTACACTACATTCCAGGGACCACACTGCATTTGAGGTAAAAACTTTTAAGCTGCTTCGTTCCTGTATTAAACAAGATGTCAGGAATCTTGAAATTAAATTGTACAATAAGCGCTCAAGTTCTAGGCAATCTGCAGTCTTAAGGATTTGAAACCTATGTTGTTGTCTTTACAGGATCATATCACAAATACTGACCAGTAGACAGAGGAGACGAGTTCTTCCAGATTAGTGAGTTGAACAGTTGCCAGTGGGCACTGTGCAACTACAGGAATACAGGAATAGAGGCAAGCTGGTTATGTAAGAAATCAAGTAGCTTTGTAATACTCTGATGAATGATATTGGATAACTTTTGAGTTTTATCCCATGAGTGTTAGTACAAAACATACAGAAAATTCCAAGTGTTGGCTGCAGAACATAACACAGAGCAGATGTGTTCCCAGCTGCAGACTGTAGGCTTTGTGTGGGCATCATGCTCATGTTCTCTCATTGCTTTGGGATGAGAACCCCAGACTTCTGCACCCCTGTTCCTCTCTGAAAGAAAGACCAGGTTCCACTGCACACTTCAATAGCTATTCTGGTCTAGATAACTGGGAGCTAGAAGAGTGATGCAAAGCACAGACACTATATGCCCCACAGGTGGATATGGTGCTGCTTATAGACAACCTGATATGAATCTGTGCTCAGCATATAAACTTATATGACAATCACTCAGAGACAACTAATACAGAGAGGGCATCAAACGTAGGTAATCATCATTACTCACTAATCGCCTATATTTTATATGGTCTTATACTTACGTCTACTATCTAAAATAAGCATCATGATCTTGACCTTATGCACTATGAGAAATGTTACTCAGAGAACATATTAATCCTCATCCTTTTCATATTTTGATGCCACTTTAAAATTCTTTGCTTAAATCTCAAGAAGATGTTTTTAGTATTATATTTGGCATCAAGTTCTCCTACACTATTCTGTCTTCCTCACCTTTATGTCTAATTTACTAATCCTTAGATCTTAAAATCAATGAATAAAGTTATTCTATGAAGGACAGAAAAAATGAAGACTGTTTGAAGATATCTGGTGTGGTGTCTTTCCCTTGGTAAAAGATTTGTGGTTACACAATCATCTGCAAACTGTGACAGGAACAAGCCTATGGCACAGAGGGAAGACCATTAATTTTCATGGATTTGCTTAAATGACTGTTGTCAGAGAAAAGCCTCTAAGTCCTAGCTAAATGCAAAGATGTCTTAAAAGATACTTGTCTGTTCAGAAACAGAAATTGCCTGGCGATAGACTAATGGGAATGCTTTCGAAAGTTACCATGTTTCTCTGTAGTCAGGTTTTTGGGTACGAACAAATTGGTGCCTGATGTATGAGAAAAAACCCTCAACTTTTCCTTTTTCTTAACTTGTCTTCACCTTTTTTAAAGTTACAGATTGAAAAGGTAACATCCTACATCTGCAATATGAAACCACTTTTGCCCTCTCATTTATGGTGCTCTGGCCAATGTCAGTGCACATATTTCCTCAGTGTTTGTGGTCCTGCACTCTTATGGCCAAATTTTGTCAGTTTAGAATTTCAGATTTTTGAGAATTATAGAGCTCAAATTTACTTTTTTCAACTCCTCATTGATTTTCTCTATAGGTCCTTTGAGTCTGTGATTACCAAATGGGGATTGCAGTGTTTACCTAGAGCATTGGCATAGGCTGCCCAGAGAGGTTGTGAATTTTCCTCCTTGAAGATATTCAAAAGCCATGTGGACATGGTCTTGGGTAGCCAGCTTCATGCAGCCCTGCTTGAGCAGGGTGGTTAGACATCTGGAGTTTCTTTCCAGCCTCAGTCATTATGTGATTCTGTGATCCTTCATCTTTTGATGACCCCTGGAGAACCAGTGCTGGTTTTTGCTTTGGACTTATAAATTAGAAAAATAATAAAAATTCTTGAGAGTTAAGAAAGCTTGAGACATAGAATTTCTGTGCAGTAGCTCGAAGCTACATAGCTTGAAGCTTTATGATCTGCCTCCTGCAACTGTATTTTTTTTTCTTTTTGTGTGTGGATGTAAAGATTTGACTCTGGGAAGAACAGCTAGGTGGATCAGCAACAACATGTGAAAGGAGATCCTTTTCCCCTGATCATTTAGATTAGGGACATCACCTACATAACCAGTGCTTCTTTCATGGCCTGGATTATCCTGTGTCTGAATTTCACCAGGAGACACATCCGTATGCAGGCTGGAAGTGCTGATTATTTCTTATACTGGCTAATTTAGTCAATACAATTTTAGATTTATGGATACACTACTGAACATTCTTCTTGTGATCAGCAGTCACTCAGATCCTAGAAATTTGACAGATGTCTGCTTCATTCAGTACCTGTGCTTTGAGCAACACTGTGTAAGCCAAACCTTTGTCTTCCACAATGGCTGGCTGTAAATCACTCACACCAGCACATCTTAAATTTACAGGTCACTCTCCCTTTTTTCATTTTCTTCACATTTTCTAAACTTTCACTACTCTATAAGAGAAGTAGTCCATTAAAAATGCAGAAAATTACATCTGGTAAAAATATTTTTTTTCTTAACTGTAACTCAGTTTAAATATTAATGACAAAACGTTAATAGAAATTGTATGCTTTCTTGCTGAAAGAAAAATAAAGATGCTTTTGTTGTTGCATTGTTTTTCATGCTGATTTGATTTAGTAAAGATTAGTGAGGTAATTCTGGACAGTCTGGCAGAGTTTTGTTGATGATGCTTTCCAGTTCAGTGCTAGATTGTACAGGTGACAGCTCTTCAGTGATCCAATAAGGACCAACATTACTAATATAGATATGTATTTTTGTAGCATTGCACTGTCTGCTTTTGCAGCAGCAAGATTTGATGGGATTTATGAGACATTAGATGAAATCTTATGATTGACTTCCAATTTCATCACAAGTATCATTACAATATAGCTTCAGGTTTGCAAAAATAATTTGTTCATCTGAAAATACTGCTTACATAATGCCAATTTTTGTGTTAATGTGGATTTCCAACTGCGTAAAGCAGAAATGTAGGTAAATTCAATTTAACATGCCCAGAGGCACAAACTTACATACTCCTTTCTGAAACTGATCAATTATTCATTCATAAATCTCATTTTCCTCAGTCATCTCTATACACTTTACATTTCAACCTTTACACTGTATCACCTTTCAAAAGTCACTGTTCAGTTATGATCAGTGAAAAACATTTAATTGAGATCTAAGGTACTCCAAATAAGCTTCTTTGTACTTCATTTCCGCCCCCCCCCCAAAGAACACCCTGTCTTTCAAAGAGAGTATTACCTGGCTGCTTTTTATGAGAAATGCTCTCTCCTTTTCCCACCTCCTAATAATTTTTCAACATTATACCTAGTGTAATAGAAAAAGTTTAGATAAGAACATTTCAAGTTTTGTGAAAACAAATTGCAGAAAGCAGAGATCCTGAAAGAAAGGCAGGAAGACCTCCCTCATTGTACGTTGTCAGGCAGAAGCTAGCTGCCTAAATAGCACACGTAGACTAGCTGGTGAGGTGGTGTACCTAAAGCTTCAATCTGTCTCATGGCTAGCAGTGGTGTCACAAGTGTCTACTTCATGTGTAGGTGACTTAGGAACTAAAAAATACACATCTGTAGTAAAGTTTCTTCATCATTTCTCTGCAGAAAACATTTTTTCCTGCTGAGTATTGCAGTGAGAATAGAGCTTTTCCCCTGTGCTGGTAGGTTTTCACAAATCTGTTCTTGTCTAAGCATATGTCTTTTCACTTGCATTTCTTGTCCAATGTTTTAATACTGTACTTTCCTCCTTTCCTTTCTTTCTAACTTTGCCCTTCACCCCTTTATCTCCTGCTGAGTCATGTTTGTCCCTATGCCTTCTCACCTGTTTGATGATCATGTCTTTATGTTATTCCAGTGTTTCTCAACTTGCAGCATGCGGACCACAGGTGGTTCACAGATGTCAGGAAGTGGTACATGAAATGCTGAGTTGTTTTTAAATCAGACACATTCACACACACAAATTGAAGTAAAAGAACCCCACAAAACAAACAGGAGATTATAAACCTAGTTGCCACTGTGCATTGTGTGTGATTTGTTGGGTTTTGGTTTATCCATGAAGAATTCCCATGAAGGATCCCATTTGACCTACAGTTACAAACACTATTTTATTTTGTGTGTTACCACAGTTTTTCAATGCAGTAAAGAAACATTGTCTGCACTCATGCTGTTACAATCTAGAGTATTCAAGGTGAGTTTCTAATACGCCTTCAATGCTCCACATAACAAAAAAAAAGTCACGTAACACAGACCCACCTGTGGAACCCAGTCCTCTGTTTTTAAACTGCTAGGGCTCAGGTCTTAATATTTGATGTTATGGTCTTTGCAGGCTTAGAGAAATCAGGTATGTCTAGGTAGTACTGTTCTTGCTATGCTACAAGGTAAGAAACAGCCTTGTGGCTTTCTTAGTACTGGGTACCTGTTAGAGAAAATATTCAAAAAAGCAGTAGATAACAGAGCAATACCTTCAAGAACATGTGTTCTTCAGTTTCTTATATAACCTTCCCATGTATTCCTCATTAATCTGGTTTGCTGGCAATTCCTCTTGTTAATGTTGTTGTTGTTTAGTAAACATATGCTGGTGTGAGTGCTTTTTCTCTTGTAGTTTTTAAGTATTGAGGTGTTACATATTGATAATGTTGTTTAATGCATTTTGTGTAATTTAAAGTTAGAATAACAATGTTTTTTCTGTAATATGCTCAAAATATACCATGCCATTTTGAATTGAATGTTTGGTGTACAGCTTACTCCTTTAATCTCTTGCTGAAAGTTTCTCAAATAAATAATCACTGTGAAGTTTGTTCAGAGATACTGTATGTGAAATTCATACTTGCACAGAAAAAATATACTTACCTGATCCATTACAATGCTCCTACAACTGGAAATTACTGCATTTAAAGATTATGCAAAAGATGCTAAATAATTAAGCTGCTGATTATTTTTAAAGGAATAATATTTTTATTTGCAAAGAAAAATATTAAATATAATATACATGTGCATATTGCTGTAAGACAAGATAAGAACTAAAAAACTACATAATTTCAGAAAAATATTTGATCTACAAAGACAATGGTTAAAGAAACCTGAATCAGTGATGCTCCAGTCTTCTTAGTAAAGCTGTGCCTCACTGATGGACCCCCACAAAAAAATGTGATCCTATGGAAACAAGTGCCACATGATCTGTATGTATTTTCAGTCAGCTTTATTGTTTAGTAGAAATGTTGTTTTTTTTTTCTTTTCTGAAATTAATTTTCTTATTTTCAAATTACGTACCTTCTTTCCCAAAAGTGCACGAAGATGCAGAATTTTATCAATTAAAAGCTTCTTGTGTTTGGTTTTTTTTGTGTGATCTGGTTAAAGGTACTTGGAAAACAAGGAATCTCTGCTTCTTAAACTGATTCTATTGAGGAGTTTTTTCTGTGAATGGTAATATACTGTCAGATAATAATATAAATTGTATTGCCCTTGCCAATAAGATATAATCTAATCATGCAAAAAGGAAAGAGATGAGTGCTGTAAATAGTTTGACAGATTTAAGAGCTTTATTTACTTTTTCTTTATGAATGAGTCCTTATCTTGTGAGCAGGTTGTGAAGTGCAACATTATTTAATGCAGTGTAATCTGAAAGGGAAACTTTTCATAGAAGGGCTAAAATCTTGAATTTGTTAGAAGATGTTTAATGCTGGATTCAACGGCCTGAGAGAGGTGAGGTTGCTGTTTTATCTCTCAGCTTAGCAATTATTTTTGCTGTAAAACTGGACTAAGGTAGTTCAGGTATACTGCATTAAGCAGTAATCTCATGCAGCTGAACAACTGAGAGGCAGATCACAATTTTTCACTGGGTACAAGACCAGGTGACCATAATCATGCTTACAAAATGGGAAATTCTGAAATTAAGAATGACTCAATCAATAAATTCAGCTTCTTAGTAGATTTACTTAGTAAAAATCTGCTAAGGAATAGCAGAATGTGGAGATGCAGCAGCACCATAAAATCAATGCATGAAGCACAAAATGCAAGATCCTGAACAACGCAGTGAACTAAATTCTCAGCATGAAGTTTAAAGTCTAGAATAGCTCCTCAAAGCATTTCACGTGTATTAACCATCATCTGCTTGGACTTCTGCAAAGCAGTTGATACTATCCCACACAGCATCCTTGTTTCTAAAGTGGAAAGACACAGATTTGATGGATGGAACACTCAATGGACAAGGAATTGGCTGGATGGTTGCACTCAGAGAATTGCAGACAATGACTCGATGTCCAAGTGGAACTGAGTGACGAGTGGACAGTATTGGGAGCAGTGCTATTTAGCATCTTTGTTGGCAACATGGACAGTGGAATTGAGTGCACCCCAACAAGTTTGTCAATGACACTGAGTTCAGTGATGTGGTCAAGACACTGGAGGGAAGGGATGCCATTCAGAGGGACCCCAACAGGCTTGAGAGGTGGGCTCATGAAAACTGCATGAAAGCAAAGTGCAAGGTTCTTCACCTGGGGTGGGGCAATCCCAAGCACAAATCCAGGCTGGGCAGAAAATGGATTGAGAACAGCCTTTCATCAACAGTGATGAAATCAAGTATCGTGATTCTAAACACAATCATTCTGTAACCAAAGAAGTTTCTTCACTGATTAGATAAAATGAAAATTTTTGCTTTCTTTAACTTCTGTATCATGGTTAGTAGTATACAGCTTCCTGGATTTGAAATGGAATTTCAAATCAGCTTAAGAAGGAAGAGCTTAAGAACTTAAGAGGGAAGAACAGAGAGGAAGTATACAGAGGGTGGAAGCTAGGACAGGTACCGTGGGAGGATTGGAGACAGGTTATCCAAGCAGCTAGGGATCAGGTAAGGATAAGTAACTGGCTGGATGGCCACACCCAGAGAGTTGTGCTCGATGGCTCAGTGTCCAAGTGGAGACAAGTGATGGGTGGTGTTCCCAGGAGCTAGTATTGGGACCAGTGCTGTTTAACATCTTTGTTGGAGACATGGACAGTGAGATTGAGTGTATCCTCAGCAAGTTTGCTGACGATACCAAGCTGTGTGGAGTAGTTGACACCCTAGAGGGAATGGATGCCATCTAGAGGAACCTTGACAGGCTGGAGAGGTGGGCCTGTGCCAGCCTAATGAAGTTCAACAAGGCCAAGTGCAAGGTGCTGCATCAGGCACAAATACAGACTTGGGTGAGAATGGCTGGAGAGCAGTCTCATGCAAAAGGACTTGGGGGTGGTAGTGGATGAGAAGCTTGACAGGAGCCACCAGTTTGTGCTCACAGCCCAGAGGGCAATCTGCATCCTGGTCTCATCAAAAGAAGTATGACTAGCAGGGGGGAGAGAGATGATTCTGCCTCTCTACTCTGCTCTCGTGGGGCTGCACCTGGAGGACTGTGTACAGCTCTGAAGCCTTCATCACAGGAAAGGCATGGAGTTGCTGGACAGGGTCTAGAGAAGGAAGGGCCACAAAGATGATCAAAGGGCTGGAGCACCTCTGCTGTGAAGACAGGCTGAGACAGTTGGGGCTGTTCAGCTGGGAGAAGAGAAGGCTCTGGGGAGACATTATAGAGGCCTTCCAGTACCTGAAGGGGCCTACAGGAAAGCTGGGGAGGGACTTTTCACCAGAGAGGGTAGTGATAGGACAAGGGTTAATGGTTTTAAACTAGAAAAGGGGAGATTTAGGTTAGACATTAGAAAGAAATTATTTAGTGTGAGGGTGGTGAGGTACTGGAACAGGTTGCCCAGGAGTGTTGTGGATGCCCCCTCTCTGAAGGTGTTCAAGGCCAGGTTGGACAGGGCTTGGTGCAGCCTGGTCTAGTGTGAGGTATCCCTGCTCATAGCAGGGAGATTGGAATCTGATGATCGTTAAGGTCCCTTCCAACCCAAACCATTCTTTTATTTTGTGATCCTATGAATTTTGAACTCCTCTCTAAACCATGAGGGACCTGTTTCAGGAAACCTCAAACCTCTGAAAATTCGGTGTTGTGACATTTCCCAGTTGGACAGAACTTTAAGACATCTGTAACACTTTGTAAGGAAAGGAAATGTGATCTCCTGCACTCCAGAAAACTTTCAGAAGCTGTACATTTTTGAGCATTAACATAATTTTCCCAAGTTTCCTGATAAACTGTAAACTTTTTTCTTTTTAAGATTTGGGAACTGAGATACGAGTTAAATATGTAAAAACAAACAAATAGAATACACTTACACTTTTTAAACATACTATAAAACTGAGTTCTTTTCTAACTCCTGAATATTAAATTCATTAATTCAGCCAAATGAAGACAGAATATGTATGTTGAAATATAACAGACACTATAAACTCTCTTTATTCAAGTAAGAAAATTTTGTGTGCTTATCACTACAAGATTAAAATAAAACATAGAATTCAGCAATTTAAGCCAAATTCTACTTGCATTGGAAATGAATTTCAGTAGACATTAAAGGAATATTTTTTTCTTTAAAATACACCTTTTTTATATGCCAGAGAAGTTCAAGAACATCTTTCTCTGATCTTCTTCATAGATTAAAGGCAGTGAAGTACATTGTGTTATTGACTGCAAGTTGAAGTTCTTTCATTCGTGAATTTTCCGTTTAGTAGTACAGTCTGCTTTCTTACTGAAATTGAAACTAGTGCATTTCTGTTATATTTCTGACTCTGCTGCAAACATTTTTTGTATTAATAGTTAATTAAATATTTATCAGATGGAGAATATTCTAGTACAAATTACTATATATCAT
The DNA here is from genome assembly GCF_020740795.1 of Apus apus. NCBI lineage: Eukaryota > Metazoa > Chordata > Aves > Apodiformes > Apodidae > Apus > Apus apus. The sequence continues at coordinate 161,982,395 of NC_067282.1, forward strand.
GGATGATAAGGATATTCTTCTAAAGAACTTTTAATATAGAGTTGTTTTGCATGAAAAATAAATTCAGGTATAACAGTTAGAAGTTTTACTTGAATGAGAAATATAGAAATGATTGTCTACACAGCTCATCTAGCTAGAACTTCATTAACTAACATATTTCCATTGACTTAAATTTCAGGAGTTTGGCGGTTCAATTCAGATTATCTATTAAGTTATTTGATATAAAATTGAGTATGAGTGTAGGAATTCTTTATCAGCTTCTTTCCCTTTGCTGAGCATGCATCACTTCAGTATCTGTTTAGGTTTTCATATATTCTTGCTATCAGATACAGCATAGAAGAAAAAAGAATGCCTCAGAAATGCTTAATAAGACTGTATGCTCTTTCATTATCTACACAGAAACATAGAGAAGAACCTTCTTTTTCTGTCCAAGTCAACAATACAACTAATTTTAATTTTATTGTTCTGTTGCTAGGTAACAAAAGTAGACATTAGCTCTTTTGGAAACATGGACATACTTATCTAATATCTGACAAACATCAGAAAATGAATTTCTAGTGTTGAGACTTGATCCTCTGCTGAACTGACATTTCAGATGATAAATACTTCCATAACGTCATATTTTTCTGTTAACACGTAAATCTGTAGTTGGAGAATTAAAATAATACAGTAATTAATACTGTGAAGAATGATAAAACAAAAATCCTGAATAGCTTTAAAATTCATTTAATCAATTAATTTAATCTAAAATGCACATCCAGAATTCTTATGTAATTTTTCTCACAAGAATTATCCAGGCTATGGATGTGTGAGTGTAATAAAAGCACTGCCTTATAGAGTTCTTCTGATGTGTTTCTAAATCTTGCCACACAACAGGAGAACAGTTAATTGAATGGATCAGAAGAGATCTCAGATTCTACAGCCTCAAAATCCTGTGTAGGAGCTGCATTAGTGAAAACTTCGTTAGGGAGGAGAATGAAGAAGGAATCTGCATTCTTTTTTTTTGAGATAGAAAATGGCAGTTATTTGACTGTTTTAGAAAATGCTTTTCAGAGCGTCATGTTTATAGTACCATCTTTGCAATAGAACACCACAAGAACATACTGTTTTCTTCAGATTAAAGTAACTGTGTCTTTCATGGGTCCCATCATCAATTTCCCATAGCAATGGAAATCAGGAGAGCTGGAGTTTCCACCGTAGTTTTAATTAGTTCAATAATCAATTGTATCCTTTTGTAGTTGAATGAACTTTGTGGCTGTGTCCTACCTAGGACTGAGTTTCTTTTTTGCATAAATTTGAGATAATATTATTGTTCTATGTAAATGTTTAAATGACTAAGTAGATGTCTAAATAATGTTCTGAAAGGTGTAAAAAGAAAGATTTTCATAGTAAATATTGGTATTGCTCTTTGGCAACGTTACATGCAGACTAAGATTACAGAAGTGGGAAGTAGGACTGAAGGTCTCTCTTAAGACATTCCCTGAATGTCAAAAGTGTTGACAATTTTCTGCGGGACACACTAAGCCCAGATTTTTTAATTTTTACTTCAGTTCTGTGGCATTTGTGAATTTGAGATTTACTGAGTACTTGTTAGGAAATGGTTTACGAGGTGTGTTTTTCTCTTTGTAAAAAGGAATACAGTGGAAATAGAAGAGATTTTTATGATCAACTTAGTGGAAAAAACTTTAATAAACCAGGTTTTAAATTACTACTTCCAAAATGCTTAGACATCAGAGAGACTATTTGTTTTGAACTTACCTGACTTCTTACTAGAGGTTGTGTGACAGGAGCACAACAACTAAGATGCTACCAAAGTGCTCAGTGGTAAATGAGTTCTGGTGAAAGCCTCATGCAATTAACGTGGCGATGATGCAGTGGGACTTTCTCATTATTCTAAATGAATCAGTCAGAGGCACTGTAGGGAACACAAATTCTTCATGAACAAGTTCAAACCCACCCCTTTAGTCCTTTTTTCATCAACATTTTGCTGTCTTTTGTGAATTTTAATGTAATCTTTGATCTCTGAGTTTTTACCAGAGTTCTCCAGAGACTACAGAGTGAAGAATATTATTGCCGCCTTGCATTTTCATAATATCAAGACAGCACAGGTCCACTTCAGTATGATTGCTGTCTTGGCTAGCAGACCATGGTGCTATTTTATGATGACCAGAAAACCTCATTCATTCTGACTAATGACTGAGAAACCCCTTGCAAGTTACTGAAATATGCAAGCGGGTCAAGAAACAAGGAAAACTCTCCCTTTCCCAAATACAAATGTGTTTGATTCACTGATCTGTATCAAATGGTTTTAAAATGCTTTTCATAACTTCAGAAAATGGAATGGGATTGCAGCAGACTGACAGTGACATTAAATATATCTCAGGAAGGCAAAAACATTGTAAACAGGATAAGTACATGTGTATAAGACTATCTGAATATTTCTTATAAACAATGCAGCAGGCTCACACACATTAAAAATTACAGCACACGATTGCAGCTGTAGGATTTGCATTCCTCTGCTGTTATTATTTATTTCTGGTGTTCTGATAGTGCCCAGGGGTCCAGTGATAGACTCCAAATGAGCTTCGTTCTCTAGTACACAGAACAGAGGCTCTCTTTCCTTATTTATTTAATGATGATCAGGTTTCTACTTATTTATAAAAGTTTTAATGTAAAACTAATTGTAATTATTTCTGGTTATTACAATATGCTGGTAAGCTAAGGATGAAACATTTTGTTAGAATTAATGACAATTAACTGCCACTCTATTGCAAAACCTCATGGGAATTGGAAACCAGTAGACATTTTTCAATACTAATTAGAAATGAATCTTCCTCTTCAGTATCAGAATAAACCACTGATTTTTTGTCACTAGCTCATTTACAACAGAATTGAAAAGAGGTTTGTCAGAGCTCTCATTATTGCCTAACTGTTCATCCTCTACATCCTCCAGCACTTAAAAAAAGCAAAACAATAAAACCTGACAAAGCTGCAGAGAATGTAGCAAACTAACTACAAACTTTTCATTTAACATATTTTTTGTTCTGCACAATTAAACCATGTGGACTCCTTTTCTTCTACAAGGAAAGTTCAATGCCTCTAACTACCTTGAATTCCTTCAATTACTCATTTGCATGTAATGTAAACAGGATGCTACTCACAAACCTCCCTCAATTTCTTATCAGAAGGCTTGGGTGGTCTATTGCTTGATTTTTTTGTTTGTTTGTTTGGTTTAGGGTTGTTTGTTTGGGTTTTTTTGCAATATTTATTTAGATAGTGCATACAATCTTTTGTCTGTCTAAAGCAAATCTTGCCAACATTGGCTGTGTTATCTTGTAATATTGACAAAATCATCTCTTGCTGCTATATGTCCATTGTTCTTAAATTCCTGTCCCTGTAGATATATGCATATATATAAAATGTTCAACTACCTATACATCTCTCTATATATATACATATATATGTGTGTGTGTATATATATATTGCTGCTGTTTAACATATTTGTCAGCAATATGGCCAGTGGGATTGAGTGCACCCTCAGCAAGTTTGCTGATGACACCAAACTGTGTGTTATCCCACACCTGGGTTGGGGCAACTCCAAGCACAAATACAGGTTGGGCGGAGAATGGATTGAGAACAGACTTGAGGAGAAAGACGTGGGGATGTTGTTCAATGAAAAGCTTAACATGAGTGAACAATGTGCATTCATAGCCTAGAAATCCAACCACATCCTGGGCTGCATCAAAAGAGGCATGGCCAGCAGGTCAAGGGAGGTGATCCTGCCCCTCTATTCCACACTTGTGAGACCCCACCTGGAGTACTGTGTCCAGTACTGGAGCCCACAACATGGGAAGGACATAAAGCTCTTGGACCAAGTCCTGAGAAGGGCTATGAAGAAGGGCTGGAGCACCTCTTCTGTGAAGACAAGCTGAGAGAGTTTGGGCTGTTCAGCCTGGAGAAGAGAAGGCTCTGGGGGGACCTTATAGCAGCCTTTGAGTATCTGAAGGGGCCTACAGAAAAGCCGGGGAGGGACTTTTTACCAGGGTGTGTAATGATAGGACAAGGGGTAAAGATTTTTAAATAGGAAGAGGGGAGATTTCCAGGTTGGACATGGCTTGGTGTAACCTGGTCTAGTGGAAGGTGTCCCTGTCTTTGCAGGTCGGTTGGAACTAGATGATCTTCCAGGTCCCTTCCAACCCAAATCATTCTATGATTCTATATACAGACACACACAGATAAAATTAGGTTAGATTCTAGATGTGCATTAAACATTGAAAAAATATTTTGAAAACGTAGTCTAAATGTACTCAAAATCTAGAAAAAGACCATATACTTACTGTATTGAACATGGTTGGAAAATCAAAGCCAATTATATTTTTTAAAGTTGGCCTTAATTTTCTTATTTTTTTAGAAAGAAGTTTTTTCTGTTGCTGCAGACAACTACTTTGGTTTCATAGATCACAGGAAATATTAACGTCTTCATGAACATGTTCACTTTTTATTGAACAAAATAATAGAAAATCCAGTAATAAAGTTTCCTTTTTAAAAATTAAAGTTTAGCAGAACCAAAGAACAATACAGATTGCTTGCTGAAAGGAAGGGCCAACTACAGTAAGTTGCTCACAGCCACCACCAGTGGCATTTTGAATATATGCAAGGAAAGTACAACCTCTCTGGGCAACCTCTTCCAGCATGTTCCACCCCTTCATGATATTTTCCAGCATCTTCAACCCTCATGATATTTTTTTTTTCTTTGCATCTAGTTGCTAGATGTTCTTATTCCTGCTTCTCACTCCTCCATTGTACCTCTCTGGGAGATGTCTGGCTCCGTAGCAGATCAGGTAGCAATACAGAGTCCCCTGAGGCTTCCTGTCTGTAGGTTGAGCAGATGCAGCTCTCAACCTTGTATGCCAGGTGCTCCAGGCCCCTCACCATTTTGGTAACTTTCTGCTGGACTCAGTCTGGTCTGGTGCTGGGGATCACCAAACTGGACACAGTCCTCCAAATGAGATCTTACCTAAGAGAGGGGAACGTTCACCTCCCTGGACCTGCTGCTGGAGTGCTTGACGAAGCAGCCTGGTTGCAGACAGCCACCTTCTCTGCTGCCAGGCTGCCTAGTTGCTCACCTTCTACTTACTGTCCAGCACATCTTTTCGTGTAAAGGTGCCATCTGGCAGATTCCTAGATAGGTAGATGAACAGATAATTGTATATACGCAATGGATAAGGAACTGGCTAGATGGTCGTGTCCAGAGGGTAGTGGTCAACAGCTCTAAGTCCAGATGGAAAACAGTGACAAGTGGTGTCTCTCGGGTCAGTGCTGGGCCTGGTGTTTTTTAATACCTTCATTAACGATACTGATGGTGGCACTGAGAACACCCTCAGCAAGTTTGTTGATGACGTCAAGCTGGATGGTGCGGTCAATATGCCAGAGGGACAGGATGCCATCCAGAGGGACCTGGACAAGCTAGAGAAGAGAGCCCAGGTGAATGTCATGAGGTTCAACAAGGCCAAGTGCAGGATCCTGCACCTGGGCCAAGGTAACCCAAGATATGACTACAGGCTATGGAAGTCACGCTTGAGAGCAGCCCTGTGGAAAAGGACCTGGGGGTAGTAGAGGATCAAAAGCTGGACATGAGCCACCAATGTGCAGTTGCAGCCCAGAAGGCCAGCTCCATCCTGGGCTGTATCAAAAGAACTGTGGCCAGCAGACTGAGAGATGTGATTCTGCCCCTCTACTCTGATAAGGACAGGCTGAGGGAATTGGGGTTGTTTAGTCTGAAAAAGGGAAGGCTCCGAGGGGACCTCATATTGGCCTTCCAGTACCTGAAGGAGGCATACAGGAAAGCTGGGGAGGGTCTTTTTACAGGGCTTGCAGTGAGAGGACAAGGGGTAATGGTTTTAAGCTGAAAGAAGAGAGATTTAGGTTAGAGATCAGGTGGAAGTCAGCGGTGAGATCACTGAAATAGGCTGCCCAGAGATGTTTTGGGGGCTCCAGCCCTGGAGGTGTTCAGGGGCAGGTTGGATGGAGCTCTGAGCAGCCTGCTTTAGTGGGAGGTGTCCCTGCCCATGCAGGGGAGTTGGAACTCGATGACCTTTAAGGTCCCTTCCAACTCAAAAAGTTCTGCGATTCTGTGATATGTAAACATAGAGGTGTGGGTTTGTGTACATATTTAGAGAGGCATAAAGATTTGAAAACCTTCCTCCTTGCTGGGAAGCTGTGCTTTATGAAATCTGCACTTCATGAAATCTGCATCTGCTGTTCTCCAAGAAGAAGTTTCACAGATTCCAGATGAACTCAACAAAATGAAACTCACTGTATGTAGGATCAATTCTTTTCTAACTTAAAAATTCAGCTGTTTTATGTTTCTCTCTTTTTCCAGTGTATCCAAAGCTGAAGAATTTAATTTAAAATAGCATTTTTAAAAATGTTTCTTCTCTAGGTGAATCAAGAAAATAACCTATGTAAAAAGCACACTTAATTTCCAGACTGAAAATACATGCATTAACCTAGAACAAAGTTTTCAGTCCTTGGATGTTCATAAAAAATAAAATTAACTTTTTTGTCTACAGATTCTTCCTTTAGTGTATGCACATGTAGACACATGCAAACAAATACACATGCAAAAATAACCCTGTAAGCAAGACTCAGTTATCTATATAATCGACTCTTGTACTTTAGTAAATATGCGTATATATATATATTCAATTGCATGAAAAGTTTTCCTTTGTTCAACAGAAAATCACCTGCAGTATTTAAGAAAGTGCTAGTTCATCACAGGGAGTCACTGAAATTTTATGCACTTTTCTAAGTACATTAGAAATCCAGAGGAATAGGTTATGTATATTTTAAATTTGTTTCATCCTTGGTTACTAACCTTAGTATTCAATTTCCTTTGCTGGTTGAAAATTCTCTTACTAATCCATTATGTCAGGAGCATAATTCCTTCCTGTTCCCAAACAAATTATTCACAAAGAGAATAAATTACACTGCTTCTGGGGGAAAGAACTGCTTTATAAGCAACTCAGATACCTACTATGTTAGACCTAATTAATAAGGCTATCTAAAGCGCTGAAAACTTTAAGATACATTATTAGACATGCCTTTGTTTCTTTAGAGGTGCTCAGTGTAACAGAGGTGCTAGTGTGCTTTAACTGCAGTGACTGTGTTCACTGTGCAAAAACATCCAAGAGAGGAGATGGTCTCTTCAGTAGTCTATTACCTTCTCCTAACTTCACTCATAAATTAAGAAAAAAAAAAGTAGAGGGGCTGGGGAGACCATCAACTGACACTGGTCTAATTTCCAGTGAAGTCTTTTACTTCAAATAAAGCAAGAGTGATTAACATGTTGCTTTTCACTTTTTCTCTCTCACAGCTGCTGAGTGTCTTTCTTTGGTCCAAGCTTCTGTTGGAGGAGATTCTAAATTATGAAAGAGGGATGGATAAAGTGGCATGGTGCTTTATGGTTAGTGCTTCTATTACAGGTTAAAAAAAAAAAAAAATCTGATTGAGAAAGCAAGATTATTTTAATAGGACACATTTCCCTGACACCACAAGGAATGTCTTGATTTTGCTTTTAGAAATTAGGATTTTAAGCTTTCAAGAGCATTCTAAGACATCTGGACGTATCTATCACTTCAAATGGGATTGGTTTTATCTTTCTGACCTGCTGTTTCCAAACTGGAGACTTGCTCTCCCAATCTTAAGATAAAAATATTCTGCCTTGTGGTGCTGCTTAACATTTTTCATTAATGCATACCTCAGCTTAGTGGGATAACCTGCAAAATATTCTGGAATTCAGATTAACTTCTGAACTTAGACAATGTCAAATGGTGGAAATCTTATAAGGCAAATCTAAGAAATGCTAGCATCTAACTTCATCTTGATCTGAGACTAATGATTTTTTACTTTTCTGTTTGGAATATAAATCGTTTACCATAATTAATCATAAAATAATAAAAACGTTTTTGTTTGACTTGAATATTTAATTTGATAGGTCATTCCGTAAAAACATATTTTATTATAAAAATAGTCAATATTTCAACAGATGGAAGTACTTGGCTAGATCCCATTCAACTGGGAAGAAATCAGTACAATCTTAAGAAGAAAAAAAATTAGTTTATCAGCATTTCATGAACAAAGGAAAGAAATTGATCTGTCAGAATATTTTAAAAAATAATTTGGAAAATGCAGTTATTTGAAACATGAGAACTCCCTTGTTCTTGACAACTCCCTTGTTCTTCTTACTGTGTCAAGCTGCTGAATAGCTCATGATACCCAAGTTTCTTGATTTCACTTTAAAAATTACAAAAGAGAGGGAAATTGTTTGCCTTTATGGTACCTACAAATCACAGAATTCAATTGTATTTTCATTCTTTATGAAGAAAATACTGTTTAATTCTGAGTGGAAAATAGTAAACCTTGACTTTGGTGTGTACAAAAACATGAAAGACAAACTGTGACCTACCATTGTGCATGTGCATAATGTCAAAAATATTTCAGCAACAATTCTGGCTTTTGTGTGGTTGCAATGAACAGTTTTTAGTCCTTCTGAGAACTGAGAACAGTCATGATGTACATGATGGTGTAGTGTACAGTGTTGCTGTTGTGATCTCATAATATTTCATAGAACATATGTTTTATGGTGCATTAATTCTGGTGAGAATTCTGGGTCCTCTGAAGCTTTCCAAGGTAACAGTTTTCTGTGTGGTCTAACACATTCTGGTTGAGCCAGTACTTTCTCTAGAAAGTACTTCTGTGAAATGTAACAATAGTGGATAGGAAATTTTATTCAATTTTTCTGAGTAGTCCTGCAGCAGTGTAACAAAACTGATATTTTCTGCCCTGCTTATCTTAATATTTTTTAAAATGTTAATACTATGAATATATGTTTGCACACAAATCTTCCAAATGTATTAATCCACAACTAAAAAAAGTGAATAGTAATTTATTTCTCCCCGATATCCAAATGCACCTCATGATCACTCCAGACAGAAGAAGCCACAGTTCATGTTTTTCTTGACACTGTCTTTGATAATTGCTGATAGCGTTCTCACGCTGTCTAGGGACAGGTCCTTGGGGAGTTGGTCCACAGAATCTGTGTGTCTAGTTTGTCTTTGCTGATCCTAACAAGAATTAATTCCCCTTAGCACTGGTGAATGTATAAATACTGAAGGCTGTCTAATCTGATCCCATATGCAAACATGAGCTAAGATAATTTTTGTATAGAACAAGTATGTGTCTTAAAAAGAAATCGTAATTCATTACATAGGTCTTTTGGTGAAGTCTCATGAGTAAAATCTCAGTTCTTTTCATCATAACAGTCTAAACATGGAAAAATTAGGGTTTTTTTTAATCAGCTGTGTCTGATAAAATCTGCAGTTCATTTTTTTTAAGAATGTGAGTTTCAGCAGTGCATTAGAACATTAAAAGGTTCAGAACAAAAATTTAAAATATGTGGATTCTTTTGCTAAGTCATATTTACAAAAGTATAAGCCCTTGTCTGTCTGGAGGAGGAGATGGTTGTTAGCAAAAACATAATTGTAGACACTTTTCTGAGAATCACACATCTCTATACACTGCAAATTTTGACCTAAGTGTGGGCTGATAAGGTATTAAAAAAAAAAAAAAAAAAGCTATCAGAAGTGTCGCTGAAATTGAAAAACTTGAAGGGTTTGGACCTGAAAGCTACATATAAATCAATCAATATATTTTTTTTCTCTGGTCTTGATAGCATAGGTAAGGGACAAGAAAACCTGCTGGTTCTGAAATGCTTAAATGCACCTAATATATTTGAACAATGAGATGTAGCATCATATTCTGAGAGACAGAAGCAAGAACAGTAAACATCAGAACACCATGAAAAGGTGTTTTAATATTAAATATTATTGTGGTACCTTCTTAGCACTGGAGTTAGAATCAAATCAGGGGTGAACATTCAATACTACTGTTTGATGGCCAACAGGATACATAGACAGAGGAGGTAACGGTTTAAATATATAGGATTATTTTTTTTTTTAATTTAACCTTGTCTGTTTCTTGTGGTATTTATAATTTGTAAAGCATAAACTGAATTTTATAAATATTTTATGCCTGTATTTTGTCTGTAGAATGTTCCTCACTCTTTGTTCTCTACTTTGGATGGAGTAATTTGACCTTCTGATTTTATATGATTTGCTCTACCCAGTCTTCTCATTCCAGAGACAGTCTCTGCAAATTGAAAATTGTATTAAGAATTAAGAGGTGTCAATTTGCTGCAGGGAATCTCAAAACATCTTTAATATAAACCCAAAATATTAATGTGCGTAGAGTTTTAAAATCAGCTATAACAACAGCCAGAGTAGAGTAACAGTGTAAGAAAAGCTGGAAGCAGTCTACACTGGGCCATGAGCCAATATTGAAAATGAATTAAACTGAAATGCATAATTAATATATAACCTAGCAGAAAATAATACTTCAAAAATTATTTTTATTCTGAGATTTCTTCATTTGTTGTTCAGAGAACAAGGTAAAAAGTAATCCATACAATTTTGCACATAGACTAATAACTCCAGCCACTTCCATTTACCATGTCACTACTAATAACTTTTGATTTGACATGAAAGCACATGTGTAAGTATCTTGCATCCCCATACCAGTCTGCACTTCTGCTTTAATGGGACTGTCTACAATAACTGTTCATAGAATCAGAGAATATCAGATTGAAAGGGACCTCAAGGACCATCTGGTCCAACCCTTCTTGGAAAAAACATGGTCTGGGCAAGACGGCCCATCATCATGTCCAATGGCTGATGGTTCTCATTGTGAAAAAATTAGCTCAGGTGTGCAATCGAAACCTCCCCAGGGGTAACTTCTACCCATTAGCACTTGTCTTTTCCATGAGACTCCTTGTAAAAAGGGAACCTCCATCTTCCTTGTAGTGACCCTTTAAATACTGGAACATGGTGATGAGATCTCCCCTAAGCCCTCTTTTCTAAAGGCTGAACAAATCCCAGTTCTCTCTATAGCAGGCTTCCAAGTACTTTGATCATTCCCTGGACCCTCTCCAGCCTGTCTACATCTTTTTGGTATAGTGGGGACCAAAACTGAAAACAGTATTTCAGATGTGGCCTGACAAGTCCTGAGGAGGGTGGGATAAGGAATTTTTCTCTCTGCTGGTGATGCCCTGGTTAATGCAACCCAGAATCCTGTTGACTTTCTTTGTCACTGCAGCGCTGTTCATGCATAATGAGCTTGTTGTCCACCAAGACCCGAAGGCCCCTTTCCACACAGCTGCTCTCCAGCCAAGTTCTCCATTTGTGCTGCGTTCCTGGATTATATTATCCCAGGAGCAAGAATTCGCACTTGTCCTTGTTGAACTTCATAAGGCTTCATAGACTCTTCCGGCCTATCTAGGTTGTCCTGCAGGTTGACTCTCCTTTACAAAGTGTCCTCTTCCCCAGTCAGCTTGGTATTGTCAACAATCTTCATCAGGGTATATTTGATCCCATAATCCAGATCAGCTATGGAGATATTAAAAAGTGTTGGGCCCAGTATCGATTTCTGGGGAACCCTGTCACCTCAGGGACTGGTGACAGGTTGCCGGTTTGAAAAGGAGCTATGTACCACCATGCTCTGCGTGCGGCCTGTCAGCCAGTTCCCCAGCTGCTGCACAGGCCGCTTGTCTAGACCTTAACACATCTGTTTCTCTTGGAGGAGTCTGTGGGGAACTGTATTGACAGCGTTGGAGAAATCCAGGTAGACCCAAGCGGCAAGAATTACTGAGCGTCGTATGCAGACTTGAGTTGGGACTCTCACCTTAGGGAGGGAGGGAGCAGGCAGATTACACAGAGATGGTGCACGGCCCTCACTGCAGGCCAGCTCAGTGTGACTGTGTGCTTCTGTAACCTGACTAATCTGTCAGTTTAGATTAATTACTCTAGATAACAGAAGGGCAAGACTATCAGAAAATCTCAAGCAAATTATAAAGATGCCCTCCAGCTGCAAATTTATCTTCCTATCCAGCACTAACAGCTATTAGTCTTGTAGCTTAGCAGTTGAAACAGACGGCATATCATCCTGATAGACATCACTATCTACAGAAAGTCACTTCAAACAGATTCAGAAACTAAGCAGAGTTGGTCCCTGTTTTGCCAAAGATGTATGTCTCTTTAGAAAGGAGGCTGAATGGGGAATTCTCCCTTTCCTAAATGGCAAGCTTCAACAACATTAACCTAAACTTTTTTCCAACATCTGAAGTTGAAGGAATGGTCTTTCAACTCAAACACATTAGAATCTGTGCAATATTGACAGTCAAAGGATTTTTGGCTCTTACTCCTTTAAGCTTTTATCAATATTTTACCAGTTGCATATTGTTTAAGTTTTATTTTAGTTTTGCATGGTGAATATTACAAAAATAAATCAAGCCATTTAGAAAAACCTGCTATATCTCCTCCCAAACGTAACCTTTTTTTAAAATTCTTCACTTGAAGATTGAGTTATAATCATTAAATAAGTTTTGTTTTACCTTACTTAAACAGGAAATTCATTAAATACAGACACCTTCTTTCAAAAGTAATTCTGTTTACCTACCATATTGAATGAGGTGTTTCATTTCATTCAGATCTCAAAATAACTAAGGGAACATGTGTTGATTTAACTTTGTCACAGTGGGGATACATTCTGTTTATAAATGTATTGCACATGGAAAGTCTTCATAGCTTTCGCTCTCATGCTACTTTCCAACACATGTAATAGCTATTTGCTTACCAAACAGAGGTGCAGGAAAGGTGGATGCAGCACTTTGAAAACTTTGAAACCTTTATATGAATGCTAAATGTTACCCATTTGGGACTGATGCCAAGATAACTGCGTGCTGTTGTTTTACTCCTTACTACATACTGTTTGATACTATAATGACATGCACAAAAATTTATGTCGCGAGTCCATGCCAGGGGGACTACCGGATCTCAGGATTCTTTCGCGACTTCTCCCTCCCCATAATTTGGAGGGGTTGTTGAGTAAGACCGAGGGTCACACGTGGCGTTCGCCAGAGGAACAGCTGCTGCGGAACCGTATTTTAGAGTGGAAGTTAGAATTCATCCCCACCATGCTCACAAATTGCTACTGAGACCAATGTTTATTTTACGAATTAACTGGTTTATTAAGGGTTAACACAAACTGAGGGATGAGGTTTAGGGAAAATGTAAGGATGACAAATGGCTATCCCAGGGATATATCTGGGAAGTAAAGTGTCCGTTAGAGAGGTAATGCAAAAAGTGCTGTGTCCTTATGGCGTTCTCTCCGAGAGAGGGTTGTGGATCAGAGGAGAGGGAGGGAGGAGTTGAGCCCAGCAGAAAAGTTAGAGAGAGAGAGAGAGAGTGTGTGTGTGTCTGTGTCTATGCGTCAGTGTCTGTGTGTGTGTGTGTGCGCTCCAGGGATAAGAACCCCGGCAGGCTCACTGTTAAGGCTCAGGCTCGATACTCAGGGCAGGCGGGCAGGCAGGCAGAGAGTCCCGGCACCAGGCTCCGTATCAGGGCAAGTCCGAGGAACAGCAGGGGGGTGTCGCATGCAGGAAGCGTCTGAGCAGGCCTGCTGAACTCGTCGCCTTTTATACCCCAATGACCCCCTTGTCCAGCCAGTGTCACTGTCCAGAGCCAATTGGCATCCATGAGTCCCAAGTTAAGGCGGTAACTAGTAGGGGCAGTGCATAACTTGTTGCATATCCTTCCTGGCTTGTATCACACCTGTTGTTTTGCTTCCGCTTATCCTTGAGCAGCAGGCCTGGTTTTAGTCTGTTAGCTGGGAATAATCAGCAGAAGGCCTTTGCTGACTTAAAAGGCATTTTGTTTAGACTTGTGTGGGAAAGAACTGTTTCCCACAACTTCGTTAAATCATACCCTTCCTTTTAAGCTCTGTTGTTTTGTAGCCTATTTCCTTTTTATCTGCTCTTATATAAGGATACTGTTGAAATAATTACTTTTCTAACTTTAGGAAACTTTTGTATTAGAGACAATTAATCTAATCTTAATCTATCACAACAGTTAATTCAGAGAGAAATCCAAATTAGTCTGTAAAGTGTGGTAGGTTTTATAAAAAAATATGTACCTTCAGGACACTTTGTGGTTTTGTTACCTTTGTTTGTTTGTTTATGGTTTTCTCTGTGTTGTTTAAAATTGTTCAGTTTCCCATACTGTTCACCCATGTCTTTTATGTAACTGTTTTTGCTTACATTTCCTTACCTTTTTTTAAAAGGAATTAGGTTTCAGTGCCTATTCCACTTTAAATGACATTATTTTACACCTTCTTTCATCTCATTTTTGTTAAATTGTGCTAAGTTTGTGCTTCATGTTTTGAAAAATATATTAAAATAGGTGTGAGTGAAAAGGGGCTTAACTTTCACAGACTAAGAGAAATGTCTTGCTTCCATGAAGTCAATAGCAAATCTCCCAGTTATTTCAATACAGATATTACTTTATAGATCTCTAAGCTTAGCATATTAGTTTCAAAGGAAGCTAACTCTCTTATTACTTCAAAAGCCATCCCATCTATTTCTTCCTCTTCAGCACAGCTTTTGTGTTTAAAATAAAGACAATGAAATGAGGTTACTTCTACAGTTCAATTTTTTTTTAAAGTATCACAATACCCACAATACACAACACTGCTAGTTATTCCTTTCTAAATACTATTATAAATCCTTTGACGTAATAGAGTCCTTCTACTTTGTTACCTCTTCTTATTAAATATAAGTAACTGAAAGATTTTGCAAAAGAACAAAGAGGAATAGGAATGTTAAAAAGCTTAAGTAATTTCAGCCTGGATGAAATTTGTGTGATGAGTTTAAAATACCAGTTTAAATATGCTGGGTTTCAAGTGTCACTTGCAAATGCATGTGAAAATTAATCAAATCTAAAAGTAATATTCATTGCAGTTTTATAATTCTTAAGTATTTATGTAACTGAATTTGTCTTTGGGTGAATCAGTTCTTATATTGACACAGTATCAGACACACAGGTTGGTCAGGTTCATGTTCACCTGTATTTTTCTGCACCCTCAAATTTTTAATACCTCATAAATATTAATAGGAGAATGACTTAAAAAGCATATACTCGTGGAAAAATCATAGAGTTCAACTACTTTAATTATCCTTCAGAACATTTTTAAGAAGAGAGCGTTGTGTTGAGTTCCTCCTTCTCCTTTAAAATATAATTAGTATTTAAATTGCCTTTATGTTGAAGTTATATTAATAAAATAATTATTAAATTGGAACAATATTGTTAACTTGTAAGGTGAAGCATGCCAAGAAAATCAAGCAATACACAGCAGTGTTTTAAATATTCCTGTAACCATAAATATGCTCTCAGTGAAAAGCCAGTGAAAAGTCAGTTATCCTGTGATAGGAAATTTAATTATTAGATTCATACAGGGAAAACATACTAAACTAAAGTGTCTTCCAAGGAAAGGCTGTAGGAAGGTTTGTGCATTCACCCTTATCTCCATCAGTGTTGTGCTTAGTGAGCATGAACATAATTTTAATTATGCAGTTACTGTCTTTGCCTTCATGTGATGGTGGAGGCAAGCTTTCTGCAGTTAGCTATTTTAACTACATTTGTGGTCTCTATGGCTTTCACATACTCTTTTGCTTTTTGCTGCTTAGCTGTTTCCTCCTCAGTTTTCCAAGAATCAGGCTGCGTGAAAAACTCAAATTTTTCTCACTTAGGATACAGCAGGAAAATTCTCAAATATAGGGATGAACTATGGAAAGTTCTTCAGGTCAGGGCTATATGTAGTGGAAGACTCCTCATATGGTGATTGAGAGAAGAGCTGACAATGAAACCCTCTACATGAACAGGAAGGTTTGATGAGGAAGAGGACCAGTGGCTTCAGGGATGGAAACTATTGCAGAAAGCTAAGGAAAAGGACTGTGGCTGAAATGTTAAGAGTGCATTTGCAGGTTAGAATCTGCAGGTCTTTACCTGTGTGATTCCTAGGAAGACTTAATAAAGGTAAATAATAGAGACACTTTGGATTTTTTTTTCAACATAGAAATGTGACTGCAAGAAGAGACCTTTATGTATAGGAATGAAGTCACTATTAATGAATACACAGAATGTATGTATGTAGAGATTAATTTCAGACTGAAAAAGCTGTGAGTAAGCTATTCAAAGCAATTTTAAACTCCTGATGTTTTCAAATTAAGTAAAAGTTTTTACCTTCCCTTGTTTTTTTAATTGTATTTTCACAAAAATCATATGGTCATAATGACAAATGTTCTACAAAACTCCAAAGAAAAACTAGACCCATACTTCTTTTCTTCTTTGAAATATTTTTAAGAGGCAGGAAATATCTGGTGTTTCAAAAAATTCCACAGATTGGCAAGAAATCTTTATCCAGATTTATAATTTGTATTTATTTCTTCTTTCTGTAATTGTGCTGAATGGCCAGTAGTAGACATTGTGAGACATATTTTTAGGGGTATTTTAAAATGTTTACACCATGACACAGCTAACCCTGTCTAAGGTAACTTCATACAATAGTTGAGTGGAATCAGAGGAAATCTGCCAGTTCCTTAATTGATGAAGAAAAAGGTTTTACACAGTTGTCCATTGAGAAACAGTATTTCAGTGGGAGAAAGAATGTAATGGACTAGAACATAGTGATTTGCTAAAAACAAGAGCTATACATCTCTGCAAAAATGGGCTTCTCTACAGTACCTGATGAAACTAAGAGAAGATTCAGTCAACAAAGTAGAAGATCAAATAATATAATCTCTAAAAAGGCATTTTATCTCATCTTCAAGAAGGTGATGTCAGCTGTTGAGGTGAACAAGTTTTCTAGAAAAAGTAGCTTATTTTCAGTGTAGCATGCTCATGTGGTACTATACTGTATATTTATTACTTCAACATGTATTGAAATACTCAGATAGTTGGAACACACTTAGAAATCTTTATTTCAAAAACAACAAATAAGAATCTTCTTTCTGCTTCTACTGAAATGAAGTTTTTGGGTGGTTCTAGAGGTTTCTGTGGTTTTTACAGGTTTTAAAATGATTAGTCCTACTCTATTATGTGAATAATGCAGATTTTTTTTTTGCTGGAATGTATAAATTTTTAGCTGAGTTACTGAGCTGGAGAGCTTTTAAGGGTTCTAAATAAGAGAATTTTTAAGTAAGAAGTTTAATCCTTCCCCCTCAACGCCACCTGCCCCACATTAGGAAAATCCTGTTCCCTGTTGCCATCTCCACTTTCAGGGGCAATATTGACATCATTCAGTATATGCTTCTTAAAAGAAAAATGTCAGAGTAACCGTAATTCTTTGGTACCTCCTCTGAACTGGGATTTAAGTTGTCTGAACACAACCACAATTTTATTTTCTGAAATATTATAGGATCTGTAATTACTAATAAGTAACTGTCAGATTCTTTCTTTCTCGCAATTCTAAAGCAAAACTGTATAACCTGAAGTTTGTATTATTACTCTTTCTGATAATTTGGTAGACCAGATAATTTTGCCATGCTTACACTGTTATCCTGCGCTACCAGTCCCAGCTATGACCTTATTAATTTTGTTTTCTATCTCTATTACTAACTTACTAATAATATGAACTTAGTATATGCAGTGGAATATGCATAAGGATTAGAATTTCCTCTTGTGTATGTCCTTAGATAATTTATTTTTTTACTGTTTTTTTCTGAGATATATTATGTATGATACATAATGTATGAGCTCCTTCAGAAACATATTCATTCTTCTTGTGAATGCAGACTTCTGCTTTATGGTCTGTTTTGTCACTAACAATGCATATGAATGGTATTTGTTATAAATCTATTCATAGTTCTTATTTTTTGCATACCTTGCAGTGTTAAATACTGATGGTCATGTTGATTGAACATAATAATAATATTCATAATTATAATTTAGGTAATACATGATTGCTGCCACAATCAGACAGCCATCCTAATCCTTAAGTATGAAAACCTATATAATTTTTCCTTCAAATTAAAGCCATTTATATTAAGCAAGGTTATTTTCTATTCAGAAAATTGAAGAGTATTTCATATAGCAAGTAATTCTTCATAGAAAGCTAACAATATCTTTCATCGTTTATGGTATGATAGATTTTTGTGTTTGTACTGCACCTAGCAGTTAACACAATAGGAGCTCAGTCTTGATAGGAACATAGGCCCTGACAGCAGTATAAATATTTAATCATGTTAATTAAGTTTAAAAGGAGGGAGTAAAGAATAAACCCAGTGTGTAAGGAGATTGTTACACTGGCTGAAACAGGAGTCAGTGGAAAATTTATCAAAGAGCTTTAAGAGTTGAAGTTAAGAAATAAAAATAGAAATCGCTAGTTGAGGTCAACATTACACTTTCACATACTTAAATTTAAGTAATGTCCCTCCAGTATAGTGAGTATTTAATGTAGTAGGCAGCTCATTAAAACAGTTCTAGTTCTGTAATATTTCACAGTAAGGAATAATGTTGGTGAAATGTGACATCAAAAAGGACTGCTGAGAGACTGAAGGAAAGAGGAGAGGGAATAAAACAGGAATTGTAAAGTAGGCTGTTAACAAGAATATGCAGTATGTTCATTTAAATTAAAATAAATAAGTATGTCTTACAAATAAATCTAAAGTTTTCTTATGAATGTGCAATGGTTAAAGAAGTACTGGAGAAAATGTAGTGTTTAAAGTAGATTAAATTAATGGCAAAAAACTGTTAAGGGACTTTTACAATTATTTTAACCTTCTCAGTTCACAAAAGAAATTTCAATATTTCACAAAAATTCAAATCTTCATTTTGAAGCTTGTTGGGGGCTGAGCTAGTAGTGAATAGGATTATGATGGGTACCCTTGGACAAGCAATACTAATAGGGTGTCTCAAATGGCACCATCCATTTGTGTTTAGACAAAATAATGAGCCCTTTTCAATTAAATGAGGAATTGATTCAGCTGAACAGGCAACTGGTGTCTACTGCCAGCTGAGCAGATTCTCTGCAAGGATGCATTGTTTTTACTAAGTAAACACTATAAGTCAGTTGGGTGTCCAAAGATGACTTGAGATGTCCTAGACTTACACGGAGAACTGTAAGGTCTTGTACCTGGGAACGCATAACCCAGGAGTGCAGTTCCAACTGGGATCCACCTGGCTGGAGAGTCTAGAGAAATGATTCTCAGTACTTTTTTTGGAAAATTTCTTTTTCAGAATATCCAGTTCACTTCCACTCCAGTGGAGTGAAAGCTGTCTGTAGGACAGCTCAGAAAGGGAACAACATTGCAATGTATTAAGATGACAAGAGAGCAACCAATAGAGTAAGAGGAAGAGGAATACTCTTGGGGAAGAGTGGCTGGAAAGCTGTCCAGCAGAAAGGGACCTGGGAGTTCTGATTGATAGGCAGCCAAATAGGAGTCATCAGTGTGCCCAGGTAGCCAGGGCAGCCAATGTCATCCTGGCCTGTATTAGAAATAGTGTGGCAAGCAGGACCAGGGAGGTGATCATCACTCTGTACTCAGCATTGATGAGGCTACACCTAGAACACTGTGTCCAGTTTTTGGTACCTCAATACCAGAAGGAAATTGAGTTGCTGGAGTGTGTCCAAAGAAGGGCAACAAAACTGTTGAAGGGCCTTGAGAACAAGATATATGAGGAGTGCCTGAGGGAACCGGGGCTATTTAGTGTGAAGAAAAAGAGGCTGAGGGGAGACATCATCACCCTCTACAACTACCTGAAGGACATTTTAAAGAGTTAGGTGCTGGTCTCTTCTCACGTGTAACTGGTGATAGAACAAAAGGAAATTGCCTCAAGCTGCACCGGGTGAGGTTTAGAGTAGATATTTAGGAAGAACTTCTTTCTCAGAAAGGGTTGTCAGACATTCGATCAGGCTGCCCAGGGAGGTGGTTGAGTCACCATCCCTGGATGTGTGTAAAAGTTGAGATGTGGTGCTTGGGAATATGGCTTGGGGCTTAGAATGGAGTTAAAGGTTGGACTTGACAACCTTGAAGGTCATTTCCAGCCTAACTGATTCTTTGATTCTATAGTAAAAGCAAATTATGTGTAGTGCTGTTCTTTTAAAACTTTGCTGTATTCCAGAAGAAATGTGTAACACACTAATGAACTCTGCAAATGTTACTTCATTAGGAGGAACAACTGATTTCAGATTTGATTTCAAACCTCCTTTCTCTGACACTCAAGTGATATAATTATCCTTCCAGAAACAAGCTAAAGATAATTCCTAGCAACTTTCTATCGTGAAAACTTACCTTGTTAAAGTTACAAAAGAAGATGACGGAACACCCAATTTGAGACTGGGAGGATTTTTTTCTCTTTTCCTACTCACTCTTGATGCAAATAGGGATTTTCTCTGACAGTTTTCCAGCCTACACTGATGAGAATAGTCAGCATTTTAAATTGCATATTCAGTCATCTTTCAAGCCAATGAAATGCAATATGTTTATTTCACTTTCATATTAGATGACCTAATCAGAATGAAAGAAAAAAAAATCAGTCAGTTGAAAGAAACTTCATTGAAAGACTTTTCAGACAAATAAAGAATTGTATTAAATTTGAACTACTTCATAATATATTAGTATTTTTTTAAAATATGTTGTTCAGGGCAAAAGGGTAGAGCAATTTCTACCTTGAAAAATGTTAGTTTAAAGAATAGCTGTATGGGCACTAGCTCTTAGGTTGTGGGTGGAAACAAATGTTCTGAATATCAGGTAAAAATATGAAGAAGGGATGGCTTTAGCTGAAGACTAACCCCCAAAGGAAACAGGGCTTTTTTCTAACTCTTTGACCATTTATATATACTTGCATATGTGTGTGTATGTGTATATATATATGTATATATATTTTTTTTTTTTCAAAGGAAAATGTAGTGGAGAATGATATTTCCATGAAGGTTGAGGAACTTCTTTAACTTTCTAATGGAAATAATTTTGTCTTGATGTCAGCTTTGGGGCAATAATGTTCTATACAGTGGTGTTTGGGATATTCAGAGCAGTATTTTAATAGGCTCAGAAGCACTGAAACATATATTTAACTTCTGGTTTATGTTTAGGTTATGATTTTAGGCGAGTCATCTATATTTTTTGTTAAAAATTTTGTATCACAAATGTTTATTCCATTTGTTAAAAAATATTTAAAAATTAAATTTATATTAGTCTGGTTCTTGATCTCTGAAATATTTTATTTATTTATTTATTTGTTTATTTTCATTTCTTGTTGCCCAGACAAGCAATGTTCCCCAGAAATACAATGTATTGCATAATCTTAGAATGGGTAAAAAATGCACATTACTAATGGTGTATAATTGTCACTTTTGACAAGAGCAGCACAACTCCACATTTGCTGTGTCTGTTCATGCTCAAAGTATTAATTAAAAAACTTCCTTATTTCATGGGAGTCAATGTTGTTCATATCCAGACTCCAAAGAAAGATTTTTCAAGTTAATGATTTCTTTCAAACAGATAGCAATAAGCCATGTTTAGTGACCTTTACAGTTTCCAATTACAAAGCTGTCCTTTCTTTCAGTATTTTCATTTACTTTTTTTATTCTTTGGTTTTGTTCATTTGTCAATCAATTAAAAATGCTGTTGTTTCAGGTAGTAAATTAACTGTAGTGTTTACCATCCTCTTGGCACATATTTCTCAACTGAGCAAAGACTAAGCATTTAAACTGACAGAGTCAAGCTCCCCCATGAGTTTAACTGAGATGTTATTAACAACTCACATTCTCCATCCTGTTTTCTCTCAATCAAATCCAAGCCAGCAGCTACATTTACAATTTTTAAACCTCTGTTTGAACTGTATGCAATGACCAAGGCTACTTGAATGAGCTCCTAGTTCACCCTTAGAAATGTAGCTGTCCAAAAATGATCCCAACCTATATAGCTTTTATATGAAGCTTTTATATAAAGCTTTTATGTATTAAATGTTTAAGGCTTACTTTTGTGGGGGAAAGAGAGTGAAATGACAACCGAGGATCAATTCGCATCACTTATGGTACCTGTAGTGCTAATCTGATCTTTCTGTTCTGTTGTAGAATGTACTCCATCCTTATGAGAGGAAACACCAGCTGTGGGTCTGAGTGCATGGAATATTTGTTCTGCAAAATTCTGTGATAGTGTCAAAACCTCCCTCCTTGCTAACTTTCAGGGTTTTATTCTCATGTTTCTGTCACTGAATTTCAGTTTATATAGGGGACCAAAGGTCTGACTAGTTGTTGCAAGAACCTAAAAGCAATATAATCAAATCACATACATTGGAACAGAAGATAACCACTGAGGACAGGAAGTAGTGTCCCCTCATTTGATTAATTATCAAAGTTTATTCTTTGGCTCACTAATTAAATTATCATGATGCAATCAGTAGAAGACGGTAATGGACAATTCTGCCTGTATTGATACATTTTTTTGGCATGCAAGAACAGATCCTCAGCCATTACTTTAAGTGCATTTACTCTAGAGGGACTATGTTACCCTCTAATTCTGAAAGACAAAATCATCTCAATTTTCTGATTATGTAATGCCTTACACTGTTTGGGGATTTTTGTTTGAGTTTTGTTTGAGTTGTTTGGGTTTTTTGTTGGTTTTGTTGTTTGTTTTAATATGTTTCAAGAAAGTATTTTTCAATATTTCCCATGGAGGAAGATAATAACTTCTCTTAATTTATAAATTTTCTGTAGATTAAGTAATGTTTTAGTCCACTCAACAGAATTTATGTAATAATGTATTTTCCTTTCTAGTGTTGGTCTTTTGCCTTTTGGTTTACTAGGTCATGAAGTTTTTAGATAGATCTGAAAATAGTGACTTCAGTTATCTAAAATGTGGTAATAACTCAAGTGAGGAAAGTGAAAAAATGCAATACTGAATCGTTGTTTTGTTATCTCAGTGCCTTTTTCTTAGGTTTTCTTTTTAATTCTTTGAATGTCCTTTTATCATCAAACTGCCTTCCACATGTTATTTTGCTTTTCTCATTCTGACACTTCTTTTTCAAGTGGATAGCCACTGGAAATGTATTAACACTGTTGTTGTAGCTCTGTTTCTCAGTTTCTAAAAAGAAGTCCCTTGAAAATTGTAGTCACTCTGACAATGTTTTTCTGAAAAAAAACCTGTGATGGTTTAATAGGAGAATAAAATATTTTCCTTTCCCTTCCCACCCCCACCCTGCCATTGTCCTTTCTGTTCCTCTTCTTCCCCTTCCACTTTCCATGACTCTTAAAATAGTTATTTATTCCTAAAATGTGGCAGCAAATTGGCATCATGCCATAGACTTTCTCACATAGCAAAATAAATTAATATACAGCATAGATGGACCTCAATACAGATTGTTGTATATAGGTGATTTCTGCATCTAAATCCACACATAAAAATAAAATGTTCTTCAGATAGTTTGCTTTCCTTAAGATGATGATCCCTTTCTATATGTTTGTGAATCAACACTCCTCTTGAAAGGTCATCTATCCCTAGAGTGTTTAAAGTAATTTACAAATTGCTCTACAGAGCAAGGACTTCCCAAGTGTTTTGCCTTTCTCTGCAAAGAAGTGAAGAGGTTATATTTTCCATCCCTAGGGGTTATAAGATTTGTAGTTAACAACTTCTTTTAGATTCTGCCCTAACAACTTTGCGGCATACCCAATTTTCACTCAGGTTTTTCTCCATCAAGAGAGTTATTGCTATGCTTGACTGAATACCATATACTCCAATCACTTCACATCTTTATTTTACTAAATAGTTTTAGTCTGGATGATGTGTGTTTCTCTTCAGGAAGTCCTCCTACTTCATCTTCTGGTGCAAGAGAAAACCGAAATCATGTATCCAATGTATTAGGAAAACTATAAATGTTTTACAAGTGTGTGTATATAGAGATACTTTAGACCATAAATGAATAGAACTGTGTAGTCAAGTGTGACAGATACCTCTTTCTTTGTTATCACAGTGTGCCAGGAAAATCTTTCTGAATCACAGAACCTCACTTTTGATAAAATTTGACCAGTCAGATTTACTCTGTATCGTATATTAACCAAACTTTACCTCTGTGTAGTTACAATGCTCCAAAATGATACAGCTTCTCCAGCAAGATTATTCCACAGTCTTCCACTCTTGATACTGTTTTCCTGAAACCCAGCTATATTTTCTGTCTTTAATTTACTGAGATGGAGATAACTGAACATTACTTTTGACTGCATCAATATTTAAAACCAAGGAGACAGCTTTATTCCAAGGTTTTGTGGCTACAGAATATTTTAAGCACTCTGAGCAATATGGCTGCTCATAGGATCCCAAACAGTTGTGGGAAGTGGTAATCAGAATGCACAGATTGTGTATTCTTTCTTCTCAGTTTTATTATTTTCTGAATGGGAAAAATCAAACTGTTAATTCTTATTTCAGTGGTCAACTTACCTCACAACAGAGGTCATAGTCATACATATTCCACATCAAACACTAGTCTTCTGTTACTGAATTTTAGGGACCAAAAGCCATAAAGATCATCTTGTAATAATAATTCTGCAGCTTTCCTTCCTTTATTGTTATAAAAGGACATTCAGTTTGTCACAGAGCATTCCAGACACGTTTATTTTTTTCCCTAGCAATATGATGGAAAAGTAACATCACAATATATGTATCTACTGGGATTAACACTAGTGAAACAAATTTCCTGCCATTAAAATTATTCCCCAGCTAGTAAGGAGAAAGGAAATATAGATGAAAATCTCTGGAGGAAAGCTTTGAAAAATAAATTGGAAAACAGACTGTTTGCAGCAAAATTGCATCTGCACTTTAGCTGCTGGCGTTTTACTTGCCAGTATTCCAACTTCCTGAAGTTGGAAGGGAAACACTTTACAATGGTATTTTTTTTTTTTCTCACTGATTCCTTTTGGGAAGATAATTTTCAGGTTGATAATGAAAATGGGCTTTAGGGAGGTGAATTTTAGACTGATAATAGTATTTTTTCAAAAAAGATAAAAGGGTAGAAAATCAAGAGAGAAAAAGCACAGAGAAACAAAACAGATGAGGAAAAAGCAAATAAAAATTATGGCTTCAAAAACATAGAAACAGATGTCTAACATCTTAGTTCTTCTTGATGAACTCATATTCCTGAGTCTGAATGAAAACTGTTTCGTAAGAGTTTTCAACATATACTGCCAGGAGGACTTTGCATTTATTTCCATTTTGAATCATTAAAAGACTAATTAAAAAATTATATTGTATACAAAAAAAACTCAAACCAACCAAACAAAATCCCAGAACAACCACAAACAAAAAGCCACAACTCCACACACCCCAAAAACCACAAAGAAAATAACCCCACCTAAACCTAAACAACTCTGTCCTGACCAGTAAGGATTTCTAGTTCTTATCTAATTCTGGTACTTTACTCAGACTATGAATTTAAGGGGACATTTGCATTTTATTTTTGACCTGTTGCACAGGCACAATCTAATCAGTTGACCAAAAAAAGGAATAGAGATGTGTGCATGTTGGAACCAGTCAGAATTACTAAAAATTAATCCAGTGCTCAGACAATAAATTGAAATCTGCCAATAAGAAACTTATGCACCTGCTCACACTTTTATATCATAAAAGGTGAAGAACATTTTTGTCAAAGATCTTTCTCGTTTTCCTTTTTCTTACAGCTTTCCTGCAGCTGATTCAGAAGATACCATTGCATCTTAGCCACTACATTGTTTGCTTTATTGTTTCTTAGCCTTGATTAGTAATTTGCAGTGTTCAATACTGACTGATTCACCAGTTTTTTCCAATTCATTTTGCAAGCAATCTTTGGACTGTATAGCAAAAAAAATCTCCATACGTGTCATGCTCTTTGTTGTCTAGTCTACTGTGTTATGTACAAGGTGACAGTGAAAGTAAATACAACTCACTTACTTCTGGAGTAAGATTACTATCTAATTTCACTTCCCCCTTAATAGTCAAGATTTCTATGCAAAATTAGATTCTGTAAACTTACAGTAAAAATTAAATATCTGAAATATAAAAGGGGAAATTGGTGCATTTCACAAGTATCTGTCTTGCTGTAAGATATTAGAATCATAGAATCATAGAATGGTTTGATTTGGAAGGAGCATTAAAAATCATCTGGCTCCAACCCCTCTGCATGGGCAGGGACACCTCCCACTAGGTCAGGTTGCTCAGGGCCCCATCCAGCCTGGTCTTGGACACTTCCAGGAATGGGGCTTCCAAAACTTCCTTGGGCAACCTCTTTAAGAATTTCCTCCTAACATCTAGCCTAGATCTCTCCTCTTCCAGTTTTGATCCATTGCCTCTTCTCCTCTCACTACAAGCTCTTATAACAAGTCACTCCCCAGCTTTCCTGTGGGCCCCTTTCAGGCACTGGAAGACTGCTCTAAGGACCCCTTGGAGCCTTCTCTTCTCCAGGCTGAACAGTGCCAACTCTCTCAGCTTTTCCTTGTAGCCAGCCCTTGGATCACCTTCATGGCCCTTCTCTGGACTTTCTGCATGAGCTCTGTGTCCTTCTTATGCTGGGGGCTCCAAAACTGGACACAGTACTCCAGGTGGGGTCACACGAGAGGAAAGAGGGAGAATAATTTCCATTGACCTGCTGGCTATGCTACTTTTGATGCAGCCCAGGACAAGGTTTTTCTGGACTGCAAGCACACATTGATGGCTCATGTTGAGATTCTCATCCACCATCATCCCCAATTCCTTCTCTTCTGGACTAGTTTTGATCCATTCTCCACCCAGCCTGCATTTGTGCTTGGGATTGCCCCAACCCAGGTGCAGAACCTTGCACTTGGCCTGGTTGAACATCATGCAGTTTGCATAAGTCCACTTCTCAAGTCAAACTCCTTCTGGATGGCATCCCTTCCCTCCAGCTTGTCGAACTCACCATGCTGAGGCTGCAGTCAATGCCACTGTCCATGTCACCGACAGAGATGCTAAATAGCACCAGTCCGAGTACTGACCCTTGAGGAACACTACTCATCACTGGTCTCATCTGGACATCAAGCTGTTGATCACCGCTCTTTGAGTGTGCCCATTCAGCCAATTCCTTACCCAGGGAGTGGTCCATCCATCAAATCCATAGTGTTCCAGTTTTCATACCAGGATGTTGTGTGGGACAATGTTGACAGCTTTGCACAGGTCCAAGTAGATGTTGGTTGTTCTTCATTTGTCCACCAATGCCATGACCCCATCATAGAAGGCCACCAAGTTACTCAGGCAAGATTTGCAATTGGTGAAGCCATGTTGATGGTCACCAATCACCCCTTTGTTTTCCACATGCCTTAGCAGAGACTTCAGAAGGATCTGCTCCATGATCTTGCCAGACAGAGAGGTAGGACTGACTGGTCTGTAGTTCCCTGGGTCTTCCTTTTTTCCCTTTTTGAAGACAGGAGTTTTGTTTCCCCTTTTCCAGTCAGTGGGGATTTCTCCAGACTGCCAAGACTTTTAAAATATGATGAACAGAGGCTTTGCAGCTTCATTGGCCAGTTCCTTCAGGAGCTGTGGAGGAATCCTATCAGGTCCTATCAGAACTTCTGCACCTTCAAGGCCTTCAGATGGTCACTAACCTGCCCTTCTCCTGCACTGGGGAGAGCTTCCTTTTCCCACTCCATGTTTTTGCCTTTTCTAGCTTGGATGGTGGGACCAGAGCCTTTGCCAGTGAAGACTGAGGCAAAGTAGTCATTGCGTACCTCAGCCTTCTCTGTGTCTTCCACGGCTATGTCTCCAATTTCCTTCTGAAGCTGGCCCTCTTCTTCCTCTATTGCTGACATGCCTGTAGAAACCTTTCTTGTTATTCTTAACATCCCTGGCCAGGTCCAACTCTATCTGTCCTTTGGCCTTCCTTACCTGATCTCTTGCTTATCTGACAGGTTGTCTGTACTCCCCCCGGGATACCTGGCCCTGCTTCCACTCTCTGTATACCTTTTTTTTTATACCTGTGTCCAGAAGCTCTTTGCTCATCCACACAGCCCTCCTGGGTCTCTTCTTCTTTGGGACACATAGACCTGGGCACAGAGGAAGTGATCCTTGAATATTAGTATCATGTACATTTTAATATGGTCAATATGAAAATAAGTCCACCTTTATGTCAGTGAATATGGAGCAATACCTTGTCACTTGGCTGCAAATATTTCATGTTGTGTAAAGAACTGGTATAGAATCAGAATCATTACTCATACTCTAGAGACAGGATTTGCCATCACATGAGTACGTGTGTCTTTGTATGGAAGATGTAGACTAGCTATGTATGCTGGTTTTCTATGTATGAGTGCTGTTAGGAAGCATGTTAATTTCCTGGAAGTTTTTTTAAAAAATATTTAAAAGATTTGCATAATATGAGATAATATGAGACAAGAAGTGGATTACGAGAAGTTGTGATACACAACAAAGATCCATCTCATACTTGCCCTGTGTCCTCTACATCTTCCCTGGGCGCTCACAGGGAGCTTACCTGGCAGGGTACCTGGCTACACAAATCTAGTGATATTTTAGTTATTTTATGAGATAATAATGAAACAATTTCTAGAAAGTATCCCAGCAACATTTGTTATTTTTGCCTGAGGCAAGTGTAGTAGTGAAAGTTTTCTAGATGAGTTCCCTGAAACTTTTATCTTGTGCCACTTATTTTGCAAAATCTGAAGAGAAAACTGTGCAGGAAGAACAAAATTTTTCAGAAATCTGTGGAGAGGATTGAAGAGAAAATAAAATTAACATATTTATTACCTGTAAAATTGAAAAAAACCCCACATTTATAAGTCATAAGGGAAGAATCATATTACTTAGCTTTGTTCAGTGGAAGAAACATGGAAAATTTTTTTGTCAAGTTCTTCTTACAAGGCTGAAAAGAATTTGTGATTTCAATTAAAGCAGAACTCCCGGTGTGCTTCAGCAATCTCTAAAAACCTATCCATCATGTAGATTTTCTGTCAGGCTTTTATTTGTCTTGTTTTTGATCCATTTTTGAATGGTTTTTATACCTATTAAGGCTACCCTCTATATTACTCTTCATCAACCAACATGATGCTTTAATCCAGTAAGAGAACAAATAAACTCTCTCTCGCTCATCTTATTAACATATTCTGGAAATATAAGAAAGGAGATAACTATCTAGAACAGCATGAACCTCTTTCACAAAATGTAAATTATAAATCTCCATCCAATTGACTAATCACAATGCATTAAGTTGTGGTGTTTTGTTTTTTTTTCTGATAAGCAGGAAAATTGCAGACTGAGATTCAGACAGATATGATTAACAGAATACAGAAAATGGGGAGGGAAAGTATTTCTAAAGAGGCTCTAATCACAGGGTTTTAAAAGAAATCCTTTTTGCAGAGGATTAATTGCACTGCAAAGTATGCTTTCCTGATCATCAAAATAATTCTGTTTGTTACATTTGTGGTCTGTTATTATCCTAAATAGCAGGGTGTGGAAGCTATCAGAAAAGAGGTGGTATATTTCATGATACTTCTTGATATAAACAGTTCATTTTATATATTCATAAATAAAAATATTTCGTGGGATTGTTATTGACTGTAGCTATTAAATTTGCCTTAGATCTTGAAAGTTTGTTCATGTAGTTGGAAGATTTTATTCAATCTAACTCTTTTTTAAAAAGTGTTATCCTTTGTGTTTGCACTGTTTGAATTTTTTCCCAATTAATTTAATGCAGCTTACCACTTAATTACTGAGAGCACTGTTTAGGTTTTTTCTGCTATTAATACAAATTACACTGATACAAATTATGCCATGGCATATTTTTGACTGAGAGAGGGAAGGAGCTTTTTTCAGTTTTAGAAAGCAGGGGAGGAGTGGCCCAGCAGCACCTGTGTTGAGGTATCCAATCCCTCAGAAGCTCATCAAATGAATGTTTATGGCATTTTCTGCAGGAAGGAATAATTTTCCTCTCCAAACTGTTAGAGAATTTCATGGTATAGTTCTCATTGAGACTTCCCCCATCAGAATTTGTCTGCATGTAAATAAGTATGACCCCTGAGAACAATGTAATATTACTTTCTTGAAGATTGCAGTTTCTAATGATATTTGGTGTTCTGAGACAGCTTGAAAAAGCGGTAGCACAGAGTCAAAAGAAAACTTGCTTGAAAGATTAGCCGTACATTTTTTGTTCGTTTAAGTAATGTGAAAACTTTGATTAATGGACTAACATGAAAATTTACCAAGCAACCTATGTATAAAAATATTATTCTCAGGAAGAACTATGAGTACATAGTCTACTTATTACACTTTATATCAAGTAATCAATGAATAAAATGTATAAGCAAGTGCTGGAACTCAGGAACTTCTGTCCAAGTTCTAACTCTAACATACTTTGTTCTATGCTGCATAATGGACTTGTCTATATCAGTATTTTAGTTCAGATCTGGAGTGAGCTTTTAAAGTGAACTGCATTATTTTGTCTACTTAACGGAAATTAACTCAGAAGAATCTCAGTCTATACATTACATCATTTTCCCATTGGATGAAACCAACCTATGCTTCAGTGGCTTTCAGTTCACAGAACTAGAATGGAATGAATCAGAAATAACCTTCTCTTCCCTAGCACCATGCATATGATGTGGAAATTAAGTCCTCAGACTGAAGTATTTGGATCTACGGGCTTTGGGCCACATAAATTGCTAATGCAGCCAGTGGCACAGCTATTTCATGAAAAATGAAATAATTCTTATTGTTTACTTTTTAGGCTGTTGATGTGGATTTGTACATCCTTTCACAGAGGAAGGCATAAATCTAAGGCTGCTGCTTCTCAAGTATTTCCTTACCACTAGAGCCATCTTACCATGAATATGGTATCTTTTGAGGGGATCCAAAGAAGGATAGAAAGCAGAAGGGGAACTTCATGCACCATGAGCACCCTAAACACCCCGAAAGTGCTGTGCACCTTTAAAATTAGGTTCTATCAGACTGTAAGCTAAGTCAAGATACATTTTGTATAAAGCTCAGAACAAATTAGAGTAGACATAGAGTGGAAAGCCAGTCTTTTCTACCCTGCTGTCATCAGCCTAGTGCACCTTTGAAAAAAAACATTGTTTAGCCCAGGCTCTCTCCTGGGACAGCATCTTTTCAGCTGCTCTCTAAATTGTGATAAGTTTGACATAGTCCTTTCCAGATTCCTAAGAAGAGTTTTTCTTACTTTCAGGACTTGAAGATCTTCGTGCGTTCCTTGAGATTCTCAGGAGTCCCTCAGTCCCTGTGGTGATGAGTTCTCCCAGGTCACCACCACCCACTCCTACCTGTGTGCACTCTGACTGTGTGGTCCAGGAAGACCTGCAGAGCTAGTGCCAGGAAAGGCAAACAAATTGTCTTCCCCGCTGAACAGCTATATCCTAGTAAAGAAAAATTGCATAAATTAACAAGTGCAAAAGCAAGTCTGTCTGTTGCCACACATCCCTGCTAGCACTTTCAAGAACAGGGCCTCTCAAAATGAAGTCACAATTATGGCATTTTGACTTCAAGGACTGGTCTCCTGTAAGAGACAAGTTTTCTTCTTTCCTTGTTTTTAGTCTTCTCAGATCTTAGGGAGAACACACTTACTCATGGATGTTGAATTCAAATAAAGTTGTACCTGAAGTCTTTACACCTCTGCATCTGATCAATGATTGGGTTGCAATTTGGACTTTTGTCCCCTTATTGTCAAGTGGAAACTGTACTCTGTTTTAGATACCTACATTCTTCTCTGAGTGCCATCTTTCATGTACTGAAGTAACATATGCTAATAGTTTCCCCAAAATGCAAAATTAAGCAACTCCATACACTTGTAAATTGTTTCAATTTTGAATGAACAATAATTATTAGAGGTAAAAAGGAACAACTGTCCATAAAACACCCTGTTTTTTTGAAGTTATGTTGAATGGTGCACAGAGAATCAAAGAATTGTCAGAGCTGGAAGGGGCCTGTAGAGATCACATCGTCCAACTCCCCTGCTAAAGTAGGAAACCCTAGAACACATTACCCAGGACTGCATCCAGGTGGTTTTTTTATATCTCCAGAGAAGGGGACTCCACAACCTCCCTTGGCAGCCTGTTTCAGTGCTTTGTCACCCTCTCGGTAAAGAATTTTTTTCTCGTATTTAAATGGAACTTCTTGTGTTCCACACTACTTGATCTGTGCAAGTCTGTATTTATGGTGCTTAATACTGCATTATTTGCTGTTTCTGGTTGCAATCAAAAGCTCCTTAAGTTCAGTGGATTTTGAGTCAGCTCCTTTATGTTGGCGTACTTGCAGGAATTCCAAGAGTTATAGATAAGAATTTTACTGATCATCTACTGAAACCTCAAACTTGTAAGATACTTAGAACTAGAAGCAATAATGGGAATTTTGTCTAGTCATCAGGTTAATATTAATGGATTACTTTGTAAAATTATTACCTTTTTTAAGCAGTCCTTTGAGAACAACCTTTATGTTTTGAGCTGTTCTCTAAGACTTTTCTGGGGATGCATTTCTGAAAGTGGGATTAATGACATTAAATAAAGTAAACTATAAAATAACTAGATGCTGGGGGATGTGGAAGGACTTCTAAACTATGAACCATAAATCATTGAGCACCTGCAAAAACCATATCCATTACCTGGCTCGCTGGTTTCACACTACTTAGTCATTGGTTGTGCTTGTTAGCCTCTATGTACATTACTGTTTGGATAATCTAAATCATTTTCTATAATGCTGGAAGACTGTCAAGAAGCTGTCACTAATCAACCATTTCTTGCAGTGCTAGAATTCAGGATTTGGTCATGTTCTGTATTAATATACTTAGAAAAACTGTGCCTACAAAATATTTAATGTCTCGATGAATTAGTAGTTCAACTGATCTCTCATTTTTCATATTCAGAAGATTTATATACTGTGGACATTTATTTCTGATAAAATTTTATTAGAATGACAACACTGTTCTCTATTACCTGCTTTTCCTCTGACAAGGCAAGATTGAAACCTTCTCTGCTGCAGTTTTGGCATTTTTTTGAAAGCAGGCCATTGATCAAGCACTGTTTGTGCCTGGAATAAGAAACATACATTCTGAAGACAGGCTCCAATATTATATTTTTACGCATATCTGAAAGCCTGGAAAACTAACCATATTTGAAAAAGGATCACTAGATGGGAAGTAAAGCAAAACAAAATAAATCTAATTAATCTGCTTCTCTTCAGGACTCAAATTCACATAAAATACTCTTCACCGATTAATGAGAAAGGTGATTTACTGTGGCTTTTATTAGCATGGGAAATAGGCTGAAGATCTGAAAAATATTATAAATGGGTGCCACAAAAAAAACAACAACATCCAAACCCTCCACAAATCTCCACCCAAAGTCATGACAGCTCTTCTCTATTCTTAGTTTTACAGTTTCTCATATTTGTCAAAGAATATTGATACTTTCAGTGGGAATTCGAAGTTTTGATCAATGCAGAATATGATGTAATAGCAATCATGGAAGTTAAAGTGAGGCTTGGAAAAACCTTTCTTTTTCCAAAGTAGGAGCTATTGGCTACTTAGGAAGTCTAAAAATCAGATATATCTGTTTCAGATATTAGTCTGTAGACGTGACTTGTTTTGCATCCATTAATGAAGTGAATGATATTGCTATCACTAACATTTTCATAAATATTTTTTCATACTTAGTGAAAAGCATTAGCTTGCCTGTTCAAGCACTTTTATGTTCTAATTTACTTTATGTTATCATTGACTTTTATCCTGGAGTTTTCAGATAAGCTAGATTCTCTGTAAAACTGCCCTTGTCATTGCCTTTATAAAGGAAAATGCATTCTTGAAATAATTTTGCTACTTTATTACCATATTCTAAATGACACAATTTTGAAGTTTTCTATTATGATGACATTAACAGTGGTTTCAACATCCTATCCACCCTGATTTCTGTTTATCAGTATTCCCATCATTGCTGAAAATAAGTTTTCAAAACTGAATACAACACACAAGAATACAAATAACCAAGAAGCATTTCTGAATAGAATCATAGAATCACAGAATCACAGCATCATCAAGGTTGGAAAAGACCTTCAAGGTCATGAAGTCCAACTGTCTGCCCTACAGCCCCTAACCACTAAACCATCTCCTGAAACACCATGTCCACCAATTTTTTTAACATCTCCAGGGACAGTGCCTCCACCACCTCCCTGGACAGCCTGTTCCAATGCCTCAGCACTCTTTCAGAGAAGATTTTTTTTCCTAATATCCAATCTGAACCTCCCCTGGCACAACTTGACCCCATTTCCTCTTGTCCTATTGCCAGTCACTAGGGAGAGGAGTCACTAACCTCACTACAACCTCCTTTCAGGTAGTTGTAGAGACCAATGACTCAGCCTCCTCTTCTCCAGGCTGAACAGCCCCAGCACTCTCAGCCTCTCTTCCTAAGACCTGTTTTCTTTCTTATCAGGCTCATTGCCCTCCTCTGCACCCTCTCCAGCACCTCAATGTCCTTCCTATACTGCAGTGCCCAAAACTGCACACAAGGCCGAGTATAGGAGAAGGATCACCTCCTTGGTCCTGCTGGAAACACAATTTCTGATGCAGGCCAGGATGCTGTTGGCCTTCTTGGCCACCTGGTCACACTGCAGTGCCATGTTTGGCCAGCTGTCAATCAACACCCCCGGGTCCCTCTCTGCTGGGCAGCTCTCCAGCCCCTCCTCCCCAAGCCTGTAGTGCTGCTGGGGGTTGTTGAGCCAAAATGCAGGACCTGACATTCGGCCTTACTGAAATTCATACAATTGGCCTCAGCCCATCGATCATGCCTGTCCAGATCCCTCTGCAGAGCCTTCCTACCCTCAAGCAGATCAACACTCCTATCCAACTTAGTGTCACCTGCAAATTTACTGAGGGTGCACTCTATCCCCTCATCCAAATCGTCAATAAAATGTTAAACAGGAGCGGCCCCAGCATTTATCACCACTCAAGTGAACAAGGGAACAAGTGTTCAAGGGAACACCACTTGTGACTGGCCACCAACTGGATTTAACTCCATTGAATACAACTCTTTTGACCCAGCCATCCAACTTTTTCTCCAGCAAGGAGTATGTGCATCCAAGCCACAAGCAGCCAGCTTCTCTAGGAGAATGTGGTGGGAAACCTAGTCAAAGGCCCTGAGAAAGTCAACGTAGACAAAATCCACAGTCCTTCCCTCAACCAATAAGGAGGTCACCCTGTCATACTATATACTGGTACTCAGGATGATCTGTTCCATCAGCTTCCCTGGTACTGAAGTCAGACTAACAGGCCTGTAATTTCCTGGATCATGCTTCTGTCCCTTCTTATATATGGGGATTACACTGGCTGATTTCCAATCTGTTGGTACCTCTCCAGTCAGCCAGGACTGCTGATAAGTGATGGAGAGTGGCTTGGTGAGCACCGCCACCAGCCCTTTCAGCACTCATGGGTGCATCCCATCCAGCTCCATAGATTCGTGCACATCTACGTGGTGTAGCAAATATATAATATTAATACTATAGCTGAAGTCTGAAAAAGAAATTGCAAAGGGTGCACTAAAACATTTAATGTTAATAAGGAATATTATTACTTATAAGAATAAAACTACATTGCAGTTGAGGAGTTAGAAATTCTTAGTCCACCAAACCTAGCTAAAGCCTTTTCTTGCATCTTCACAAGAAAATTTGACAGCATTTCCAACATCAAATGTGAAAAAGGAATATCTTCCCATTTTTTCTCTATAAACTTTTGTAGTAGAAACTGAACATAAAAAAGTCAGAGTAACTACAAGTAAATTTCATACCTTCAAGAAAATATGCTAAATGTAAGCAGATACACAATAAATAGAAAAATGACAAGACCGATGCAATCCTCAGTTTAAGCTTCTTTATGCCAAAAACATTGGAATAAATCATCCTAAATTAAATAATATTATATAAAGAAAGGTGGGGAGGGACTTTTTACAAGGGCTTTTAGTGAGAGGACAAGAGGTAATGGATTAAATCTTGAAGAGGTGAGATTTAGGCTAGATGTTAGGAGGAAATTCTTCACTATGAGGGTGGTGAGACACTGGAAGAGGTTGCCCAGGGAACTTGTGGAAGCCCCGTCCCTGGAGGTATTCAAGGGCAGGTTAGATGGGGCTCTGAGCAACCTGGTCTTCTGGGAGGTGTCCCTGCCAATGCAGGGGGTTTGGATCTAGATGATCTTTAAGGTGCCTTCCAACCCTAGCCATTGTATGATTCTCTGATTTTTACTCCATGATTTACAAAGGATTACTTTCAGTCTAAAGTACTGAAATAAGTTTTGACATTTATAAATATTCTGGTTTTCTTTAAAAAAATAATGCTTAATATTTGAGTTCTGAATGCAGATGAAAACAGATTTGGAAATACAGAAATCAGAAAAAGAATGTAAATTTCTAACAATATTTGTTCTACCTGAGAGGTTTTTTAGTCCTATAAAAATGAAAAGTAGCATTTGCAGACTGACAAATTGTATGAATAAGATAATATTTGACTGTATAATATATTCTTCCCCCCTGTTATGCATACCTCTGGGAGTAACCAGCATCTGTTCTCCCCAGGTTAAATGTGTGGTTGAAGAATGTCCTCCATTACCTTGATTTATGCAAATTTTATGTTTACACGCTTGCAGAATGCAACAATATTACTCTTTAAAGGAATACTATTTCTTCTGTAAGCAAAGTCTTGTGTTTATATTGGCAATAGAAATCGTTTTGAAATCAACCATTGTATCTTATAATAATTTAATTTTGTCATATTCTTACAGCAATATAAAAAATGTTTTATAACGTTCTGTGTTAACATCTATGTGTTATCATACTAATAACTTCGTAAACAATACATATAATAGTTTGAAATATATTTGTTTCAATGAGGGGAAATAGAATTGTATTATGTGTGGAAGTGATGAAGTTTGTGATCTTTTCCTATTTGAGAGAAGACTGAGAGGAGACCTTCTCAATGTCTATAAATATCTGAAGGGAGGGGTGTAAGGAAGATGGAGCCAGACTTTTCAGTAGTGCCTGGTGACAGGACAAATGGCAGTGGGCACAGGCTGGAACATAGGAAGTTCCATCTAAGCATGAGGAAAAAACTTCATTACTGTGAGGAAAGGAACACTGGAACAGGCTTTCCAGAGTTATTGTGGACTCTTCTTCTCTGGAGATACTCAAAACCCACCTGGATGCAATCCTGTGCAATGTGCTCTAAGCAATTCTGCTTTAGCCAGGGCGGTTAGACTAAATGATCTCTACAGGTCCTTTCCAACTTGGATGTTTCTGTGATTCTGTGTTTGCAGAAGACGTGGTTAATTAAGACCATCCTGGAGAAGGAAAGATGTGGTTTTGGTGCTAAATGCAAAATTATTCCGCTGGTTTAGGAGTTTCTCTTATGCTAACTCACAGTAAAGTATTTCACAAGGGCTTCCTCATGAAAGCCCACCACCGTGAAAGGACCAGATGATCCTTGAGATACCTTCCAACCTGGCATTCTGTAGTTCTATGATTCTATTTTATTAGTAAAATGCCAGTTTATTGCAAATTGTTCTTCTCACAAACTCTTTTATCATTAAAACAATAATAGGATTTAATCCTCATAACTCATACTCAGTTTTTGTTATGGCCTTTTTTTATTGGTTTGGGGATTTGGTTTTTTTCTGGTGATGAGGTCACAAGAAAAGTTCTTGTAAATACAAATTGTTGAGTAGTGAAGTCACAAGACATACAATACCTTATTGTAGACTCACCTTTTATACTTCTTTTATCTTAATTTATTCTCTCTTCTTGGCTGTATCGGTATACTTAGCTAGAGTCTGTATTTTCCAAGGTGCTGAGAGCCCAGATGTCCCCTTAGCTCTTAATGTATTACCTGCACCATGTTTCCAAATGATAATCAAGATGAAAGAGTTGCTGTTTAACTTGAAGAAACTCAAAATAGATTTCTGCTGATTTCCTGAGATGATTTCTGCTTATGCCCAACTCCATCTGTTCTCACATGGCTTCCACATCTGTCTTTCTTTGCATCTACTGATAGAATTCTAAACTGAAAAAAAAGCAAAAATTGAAAAATAAAACCTGAAACTGAAAATGCAAAAGAAATTGCACATACTTCTAAAAAACAAAAGCAGGCAAATGCCTTTTATGGTTCTTCAGATCAGTCATAAACGAAAGGTTTATGATTTATGTTTTCTTCTGCCTCTGTGCTATCACACTAGGCATTTGGTTCTAATCTTTTAATTCACTTATTAGAATTAATTTTAGTAGTTTCTTTCTGATTATATCTTTTTAAGTAGATTAGGCAAAATATAAACTTTTTTTTTATTAACGTTTTGTTTCAGCCAATAAAAAATAGCTTTGGAAACAGATGTAATGATGTGAAAAACACAATCCATTGACTCTTACTACGTCAGAAAATGCTGAAACATGGCTTTATATATAGGAAGCATCAGAAATCTTTAATTATATCTTTGCAAGCAAGAAGGCAAGGAAACAGTGTTATGCAATCTTCTCAGTTTCAAAGATGGTGAAGTTATATATTGAGCCATTGTTAGAACAGAGTTTAGATTTCATTTTCAAGTTGTCTTGAATAATGGAATTACTACTTATAGTTGATTGGCCACAAGTGAATTTGCTGTTTTATATTACTATTTTCTATTTTCTAGCGTTTGTTAATTAAAATATTTAATTCCTCTTTCTATCTTAAGTATCATCTTAAGGTGGGTCTCTGTCTTGCATATACTACTTTTGTTCTCAAGGTTATTTTCTTCCATTGATCAGAGAATAAGCAAAATAATTTTCCAGCATGGTTAGGACAGTCAGATCAACAGCATCTTCTTCACATGTTGTATTTGGACATGATCTTTTAAGAACTTGAGTTAATACACAGAGCATTATGCTTTTTATCTTATTTTGTTTTATTTTATTTTGTTCGTATGCTGAAAATTAAATGAAAGCTATCTTACAACTTCTAAATTATTAACTTCATAATTTCCTTGCTGTCTGATTACTTATCTTCTTGGTCTCTGAAAATGCTTTGCATTCCCTTTAATAATTTACTATTACTTCCAGCAAATTACTTTCCTTTTTTTCCAATTTTTTCTAAACTAATTTCCAAAATGTTTCCATTCTGTGCTTGGGGAGGAAATCTGGAGGTATTGGGATGTCAGCTGAATATCTTCCCATCCTTGCTATCTGCATTTCACAACATTGTTGGTAGCTACTTCAAAAAGAAAATCTTACCAGAGCCTGCTGCTAGAGCACATGAACAGGAGTCTTAAGGGGTAATCCTCTCAAACATTTAGAGGCTCTACAACACCTGGCACTTACTCCTTGAACTATCTGAGAAGTCCTCTCTGTGACTTTCCACAAGCGGCCCTAGTCTTCTTTGAAGCCATTCAATCAGAGTGACAGTTCTGTAAGACAATGTAAGTTTTGCTAGACTGTGGTCACATTACTCAGCATGTTGCATTATCACAATATACTAGTGGAAAGATTGTCTCTGTCAGACTGGTATCTGTCTTTACATTAGGTCTTAAAACTAACAGCACAGAAAGCAAATAAATGAAACAGTGTTTACCTCTTCTGAAACATCATTTACAGGAAAAATAAACTAAAGATTTAGAAATGAAATGTAGATGAAAATAAATATGATTCCAGCATATTTATTTCTTTAAGTATAGAATGCATAAAAAGAAAAAATGAAAATGTAGGGAGGTTTCTTTATATGGAAAAATAATTAAAGTATTTATGTTATTCATCTGAGTGTGAGGCCATATAGCCTCATTATCCTTTTCAAACACATCAAATCAAATACACATTTCAACTTCTTAAATTTTATTAGAATTGCCAACGATACATAAATAATTGAAGACAAAAAGGATATAAAGCTACCAGAGAGTGTCCGGAGCAGGGCCATGAGGTTGGTGAAGGGTTTAGAGGGGAAGTCATATGAGGAGCAGCTGAAGGCACTTGGTCTGTTCAGCCTGGAGAAGAGGAGACTAAGGGGAAACCTCATTGCAGCTACTGCTTCCTCATTAGGGAAGGAGGAGGACTAGATGCTGACCTCTTCTCTCTGGTGACCAACGATAGGACCCAAGGGAATGGTAGGAAGATGTGCAGAGGGAGGTTTAGGTTGGACATTAGAAAGAGATTCTTCACCCAGAGGGTGCTGGAACACTGAAATAGGCTCCCCAGGGAAGCAGTAATGGCACCGAGCCTGACAATATTCAAGAAGCATTTGGACAATGCCCTCAGGGGCATGGTGTGAACTTCGGGGTTGTCCTTTCTGGGGCAGGAGTTGGATTTGGTGATCCAGGCTGTCTGGAGAAGTGGTTGAACCACCATCCCTGAAGACATCTAAAGGACAGATGTGGTGCCATGGTGGACGTGGCAGAGTTAGGGTAGTGGTTGGACTTGATGATCTTGAAGCTCTTTTCCAACCAGAGTGATCCTGTGATACTGTGACTTTGAATGACTTTAGTAGAAGCTTGCACTCAGAAACGAACGTTTGAAAACTGATGTAATGGCAGAGTACAAGCTGATCTTTAGCCTCTTGATTAGCATTTTTTTTTCTTATTTCTAGGAATATTGAAGGAAGCGATGATAGAACAATGGGAATATCAGTTTTTTTGGAATAGTATAAAAATGCAAACATTAATTTCATTCTGATGAGATAATTTGCATCCACACTGAACAGACTATAAGCTTGTCTCATTACTTTCTAAAGCCTGTGACTTGTCTCCCTTTTATGGGAGCCATTAAGTTTAACTGCTTTCATTGTATATTAAATGTGTAACCACTATATGGTTGCTGCATGTTGGTGAGCTGCTAATAACTATTTTTCTTTTTATGTTCTAACACATTCTTCTTACTTTGCTTGAAATAGGATAGGTGACAGCAAGTCACAGTGGGGTTTTTTTTTCTTCAATTTCTTTGGAATATTTTCCTCCCTTCCTTGTCAGAATGTTTTTTAAAAATTGGACATTTAATTAACTATTAGCTGAAGACCTGTCGTTCAGTGAAATTTAATTGACTTAAATATTTTAAATACAAATATTCTGTCATTCACACAAATTCTATGCAGATTTTTATAGTCAGTCATACTGATTTTCAGCAGATGAGACAGACTTTTGTTACATCTCCCCATATTAAAGGCATCAGGTCTTGCACAACATTTTAGTCTGATTACCAGATGCAGGTGCCTTGCAGATGACCCTAAAGCTTTGGGCTTTGGAAACACTCAGAGGCCAAACTGCACTGAAGCAGAGAGCTATTAAAGGCTTTCTGGTGGCTGTGAGGCAAAGGAAAAACTAGACTTTCAGAGGAAATCCAAGGTCTATCAGCTTCACTGTGCAGTCATGTGGTGAAAAGTGAAAGAAAATAGAATTTAGGAATAGGGGAGCTCAGCACTCCAGATATACAGGGTTTTCAGTCTCAAAGAACCCTCTGAAGCCCTGTCCAGTCTGCCAAAGAACATAAGGGAAAGGAGGAAGATAGCAAGCTATCAGGTAGTCAGTGAAAAGCAAAAATAAAAAGTCCATTTCATCAGACTGTCCCTTGGGGATAGTACAGGAAATTTCCTGTGAAACAATACACAGCCATTAAGGCAGAGTATGAAAACAGTAAAAACAGAGTGTGAAGAGTGTGCAGACCTGCTGAAGACACAGTTCCTCACGTCCAAGGCAGTGCTAAGTTTGATCATGGATCAGGTGTAAGAGGGCAGGAAATGGGTACAGATGATCAATCAGAATGGAAAGGAGCCATCTTTCCTTATCTCTCAGTAAATAGTGACAGGTAAAATGTGCTAGCTTTCTTTTGTTTATGACTGGTAGGGCTCTTTGTCAGGGTTAGTACTGTGCAAAGCTAGTTGTTTATTGAATTGTTGCAGCTCTTTGCTGAGAACAACAATGGTTAAATAACTAGAGGCATTTAAATTTTCAGACAGAATAAGAAAACATCTTCCAAGGAAGGAAGAGGTTTTTCTGACTGCATTTTGGAAGCACCTGACAACTGGATAACTATGGCTTAAACCTGGGTCTGGAGTTTCTGATCACAATAGCAGAGAAGTTTAATGTTTTGTTCCTTTTTTTTGTACTAATACATTTCCCTTGTTTTACGTATCATGTAAGTACTGTCTGCTAGGAATGTCCAAGAGAAGTAGTTATTTTTTCTGAGATTCCCAACAGATGCTTGATAAAGTTTATCAAATGCAAGAGATGCACTTAACTATTAGGTTACATCATTGATGTCTTAGATGCTGCCATTAACTGTATGCTAAGTTCTAGAGTTTGAAAGTAAATCAAGCTGATTTTGTAGACATTTCTATGGAAGAAATCAAGAGTTCGAAAGTAAATTAAACTGGTTTTGTAGAGTTATTTCTCTAGAAGATTTCAAGATAGAAATGATGGTAAGGGAAGCAAAACAGTAACAGAGGTACTAGTCATCGTATATCTAAGGAAGCAGATTTATTGGAGTCAGATACAGAATAGCAGATATGTGGACAGAATTTCAGATGCACACAGATTATAGATGGAACAAGAGATTTCTGTTTATCTCAAGAGGATTAGCTAGTCAATTTTTTATTACCATTGATATATTTTGTGCTACCAGTTTTCCTTGGGCAAATGTCCCCTTTATGTTTTGATTTAATGAGAAAAGAAAAGTGCTTCCACAGTTTCGGTGATTTTCTGGGACTTGTCGTACATGCCTTCAAGTGTCCATTTTCTTACAATTTTTCTATGTCAATTTGTATAGCTTCCCTGTACATCACTACGAAGGAATAGTTACACTTGTAAGAATACTATGAGGCTAAATATATGAAAGAATGAACCAGCATTGTAAGATATCACGTCTGCATTTCCTATTACCATAAAAAAATGTTAAAAAAAATGTAAAAAATCAGTCTACTACCTTTGCAACATATACTAAATGACAGATGTTCCTCATCTGTCCGTTAGTAATTATTTACCCTTGGAGATACATCATATGTAAATCATATTATTTAAAAGAAACACTGTTAGCACTCTTTGCTGCTTCTCTTATGATTATTCTTTTCAGCCTTGCAGGTTGTAACAGGAATGGTTTCAAATTTTGCAAATGAGCTCACGCCTTAATAAGATACTGCATTAAATACTATTATTATGAACTGATGGAAATCTATTATTCTGATAGATTTTTATTCATTATACACTGCTTTAACATAATTGCTAATAACATAAGATAATCCATTTTAGGGAGTAAAATATAATGTCAATATTTCATCATAATGATTGAGATTCATATGAAGTTATACAATAACAATATAAGTGAAAATTATTATATTAATGTGAGTTATTTCTGATTGGACATATCATGATGGATTGCAATATAATGAATACCTGAAATGCTAAAAATCACTTATGACATAAAGTGTAATAGTCTAATATAACAGTTTTAAGATCTTCCCCTCAAGCTTATAATTAGTTCTGGTGATATCATTAAAGGGCAATCTAAATCAGCTTTTAATTAATATTTTTCTAAAAAATGTAATAACTTTCTTAACTGTTTTCTCCTTTGTTCTGTTAGATATCTATTCCAAATTTCCCCTGGATACCAAGTTCAAAGACTTCCTTAAACTTACTCTACATAGAATGAAATACAGCTTTTTCAGATTTATGAATGTAGATAAGTCTTTAAAGAATTGTTCCCTTAGGATTATTCAATTAAAAATAATCCATTAACTTGAAATAATCTATTTTCCAAAGTGATTATAAAGTGATACTTTTACTATTACTAAAAATATCTTAGATTTCTGAATCTGATTGTTTAATACCTGATTCAGGTTTGTTCTGTCCCTTACTCAATTGGTTGCAT
Source organism: Apus apus (assembly GCF_020740795.1). NCBI lineage: Eukaryota > Metazoa > Chordata > Aves > Apodiformes > Apodidae > Apus > Apus apus. Next base: position 162,026,180 of record NC_067282.1, read on the forward strand.
TTACTTATGTCAAACCTCTCTCATGGAGTAATGCTGGTATCCATTCTCTATTTTGTAGAAAACAATTATTTCTTTCACTCATTACAGAAGTATATTTTCACATTTTTTTCTGCCATATGAGTGAGTGTTTTTTTTTCACATGCCCCCTCTCCCAGTTTTTTTTATGTGTCCTCAGTCTCTAAAACTTCTGTGAAAAATCATGGTTCAGACTTTACTAATTCAAGTTTGTAAGACCTTTGTTTCTTGTCTTGAAATACTATTTCAGAGCCTAATAAAAGTTGTGCTATTTTTTGTTGTTGTTTTTGGTTGGTTGGTTGGTTTTGTTTGTTGGGTTTTTGGGGGGTACTCAATGTTATTATTTTCATCCTATTACTCTGGTTATGCGTTCAGACATTTGTTCATTGTTAAACTAATTTATGCATATTTTTACAGTTTATGATTTCCTTATTATCAGGAATAATTTAACCTATCATTTCAAAATAATAGTTTTACTTTTTTAGCAAACTTATATTCATTTTAAAGAGACATTTTATCTTCAGAATCAGCAAATCTCACAGAAGATTGCCTCCTTTATCATTTTCAGATATTGCAATACCTTTATTCAAACATATTTTACTGACAGAAACACTGCAGGAAAACCAGCATAATCAGTCTAAAGTGCCTGTGTTCTTAGAGTGGCCAAGTGGGTGGAGATGCGACTTAATATCAACAGAATGTCTTATGTGTTTGCTGACTTGCGCAAATACATTCTACGTTCTAAGAGTGTCTTATTTCAAGAAAAGTCCTTAGATCCAGTAATAATCATTCCTGTGTAGAGAAGCCAGTACTTACAGCAGAATAATGGTCATAAATAAAGTCCCTGTTCTGGTGTGAGTCACAATCACTTCAGAGCAAAAAGATTATGTCTTTTCTTTAATATCTCAAGTCCTACAAAGCCTTCTAAAAAGTTCATCTTTAAACTCAGAAGTAAAGCACTGGGTAGAATCAGAAGACATACAAGAAGAACAGCGTGTTAAAACATGGAAAATTTAGAGCATAAATAGAACTGGGCCCCTGCTAAGTTCTTTTGAAGCATTACATCACAGCCTCACAAGATACCTGAGATGTGGAACTTTTAAGTTAGTCAATTCACACTGTTTTATAGGAGAGAAAAGACTGTGAGGCATGAAATAGGACTAAGTTTCATGATGAATGATACTCTATTATCAGCAGTTATTGTTTTTGACGCTATCAGTGAAGAAATCCTCCACGGATAAGAGCAGATTGGTAAAATATTGACCTTAAATGCTCCTTCTGAAAGAACAGAAAATGAAATATAAGATATTTTATGAAGAGAAGTTGATACAGAAAATACTTTATGAAGAGCATTAACAAATAACAGATAGTATCTGTGACTGAAACAGACAACTGAGAGTGAATGCAGTGTGGAAGTATTAAGGACGCTTGCATGGAAAACAGTTGTAATTAATAAGAGTATTCATTATGTAATGAAGAAGAAGGAGAATAATTAATTAAAAATATACTAAGTTATGGCTGTAAAAAGAAATGTGTTTCATAAACACTACTTATCAGCAATCCTATAAGGTAGGATACTATTTCCTATCAATCAGCTTAATAATTTAATAAATTAATTTATTGATTCCTAACATTAAAGTGCTACCAAGAATAAGAGGAACCTCAATGCATGCTTGCACGCAGTCCACTGACTTAGGGGAAGACAGTTAAGAAAATGCTTGCTATGACAGAGAGGTAAGGGAAACAGATGAGCTGCAGGTACAATTCAGAACCTGTGTGAAAGCTAAAATATAGACAGGAATATCAAGCTTTAGAAGACTACTATGTAGATTTCAGACATTGTTGATATTTTGTATTACATGTTCAACCATCTACTGAAAAGAGACACCAAAGACCATAAAAATGAAAAACAGGATGATTTGAGATACAATTCTACAGCTTATTGTCTACAAAAAGAATTGCAAATTGCATGTTTTCAGAATCAGTCACATCTCAAGAAGCACAAAAATAAAAAAAGAGGCCAAAAAAGACACTGGTAAGATAACTCAAAAGACAGCATTGTATGGTTTGGTGAGGAAAAAAGAGACAGAAATAAATACTAATGGGTTTGTAGGAGTCTCAGTGCAAAGAAGACAGACTATCAAATGTGCATGGATTTTCCAAAGACAAAAATACAAATCTTCAAGTTACAAAAATTGCAATTAGGGAAGATAAGAAACATAAAAATACAAGCTTTGAGATATAATTTTCAAAAGCTGATCTGTGAGCAGGAGGAAAGAAACTGAAGAATCTTAAAAATTTATGAGAATGAAAATCCTAATATTTTACAGCCTTCTTGACAAATCATGTAAGGCAAGAAAGGATAAACCAAACTGAAGGCTTTGCATTTTAATTTTGTGGTTTTGAAATCCTGAACGAACACATAAAGAATTTGAAGTTTTGAAAAACTGTGATGTAAAATTCACTGCAAGACATCTTGCCTCAGTGCAATCAATAGAATAGTGTTTTATATATACCAATCTTATAAAAAGGGATAACAGAACAGAATGAGTATGATTCATAATACCCAGTAATCTGTTCTGTACTGCCTATAATAATTGACTACTGTAGATGTCAAGAATGTGGACAATTTAAATATCTTTGAGTACTATTTATTTCTAATAATTTAATGAGAAAGCATCATTAGGGGAAATATACTTGTATAAGCCTGCAGATAATTTTTAAATTAAAAAAAGACCACTACTACTAATGCTACAGACACTTAGATGCTACGGCGTCATTATCTGTAAGAAACGAGACCACATCACTTACTAAATAGAAAGCAAGACAACTATATGCTTCTTAAAATATCAAATAATTTTGAGAATATGAAGGCAAGTTTTTTGACACAGCAGAGGGAAATTATACATGAAAAAGATAAAGGAAAGACTTCAGGAGCTCTATGAAAAACTAAATATAGCAAAGTAATTGAATGCCAACAACATGATTCAGCGGGGCACATAGTTAGAGTGACAAAAGCTAGACTAGTTAATTTTTTAATTGGAGAACATTCCTCCAGTGTTCTCCCTCAGGGGAAGGGAGGGCATAACACTGAGCAGGACTAGAAAGCTCTTGACAGGAATTAGCAGGGAGGGCACAATTGTGGCAGAAGCTGAGATCCTCCAGAGTTTAATGGCATCTATTGGAGAGATGCTTTCAGAATGAAGGAGCAGATTGGATGCATGGGCCTCCTATGCAGGATGGATGACAGACTGGTTGAGAGCTTGTTTGTCAGGATCAGAGGAGAAAAATGGCAAGTCCTCTGCCTAGGAAGGAATAACAGCTTCCACTGACAAAGAATAGGACTGACCAGGTTGGACTGGCAGGGAAGCAGCTGTGCTGAAAAGGCGCTGGGGGTTGTGGTAGACAGCAAGCTGAATATGAGCCAACAATGTGTTCTGGTAGCAAAGAAGGCCAATGGTATCCTGGACTGGCTTGATTTTCCTCCTTTAATGAAGATTCATTAGATTTAATGTAATAACTGTGTCCATATTTTGGTCCACTTCAATACAAGAAAGATACTGACAGATTGGAGTGAGTTCAGTTAACCAATAAAGAGTCATGCAGTTGGAGCACCTGACCTGGGAAAAGAAACTGGGGGACTGGGGCTGGTTCAGCCTGGAGAGGATAAGGCTTTGAGGGAAAATAACACAGGCTTCCTGTGGAGGTGGCTGAGAAGACAGAGCCTCTCATAGTGATGAGAAAACAAGAGACAGTAGGGGTAAATGGAGCAAAGAAGGTTTTGACTGGATGTGGGGAGAAATCAGTTCCCATCAACAATGGAACAGGTTGCACAGAGAGATGAGCAGTCAACACCCAACTGGATACAGTCCTAAGCAGTCTGATCTGATCTCAGAGCTGACCCTTCTTTGAGTCTGGATTAGAGACCTCCTGAGGTCCCTTTGTCCCTATGATTTTTCTCTAATGTAAACTTTATGCTGCTTCCATGTTGCTTCTCATATTATTGAGCAAGAATCCTAGGAAGAAATAGTAACATTTCCAGATAATCATTTATTGTAACTGTGAGGAAAACTGATGAAGTGGAACACTTCATAGCCCTTATCTCGCATGTTATGGGCCCATAGATAGCCTGTGGTACTGGAGGGAGACCCCAGATAAGGAAGATTGATTTTCCAAAGTCATAGAGATTTATGATCAAGAAAATTCAGGGTCAGCAGGTGGTAAGAGATTTTTAGACAGAGAAGTGTCTGATTACAGGTGTGTGCACTCACACACACATACATGCAAGCACAAATGCAGCAAACAGTTCTGTAGCACATTACAGAATGATTGGTCTGTGCATGTATATTAAATTTACAACCATACTGTTGAAGTATTTTAGCACAAATTCTGTTGCCATGATGAAATATTTAGCTGGAGTGATGGCACTTGGTATACATCATTGGGCTAGCAGCTATTAGTGTTATATAGTACATCATCAATGTGACAACTTTGAGAGGATGTGTAATACATAAACAGAATGGTCCCATTTGGACATCAGTAGGTGCTATTTGCTGTTATTTATGATGTAGTGGGTTTAGTTACATACAGCAAATAGACATAATTTTGTTTCTAAACAGCACTGAAATCCTCTAAATAGTCCCACAGCAGTTTCTAACATGCAGTGAATTTTGTGATAAGAAATGGCTCACAACTAGAATCTATGTATACTGATTACCACCACTTATTCTACTGTAGGAGTAAAAATACTCACCACCAACAAAAACCCGTTGTAAAATGAAACCAAATAAAACCTTACCAGAAACTGGGATGACATTGCATCAGTAGAATAGTGTGCTAACACAGTATTAATTATTCTGTGAGTAAAAATGATCAGTGAGGGCAAAATGGACAGCTTTGCAAAATAAAAAATGTTTGATGGCTGTGGCAATTGACATATAACATAGATGCTACACCTTCACTATTTAAATATAAAGTCATGAAAATACCAGACGCTAACATATACTCAAAGGAATGATGAAGAAAGTAGGTTAAGGAAAAGGGTGTCAATTTTTTACTTAAAACTTATTAAAACTACATATTTTGTGGTAATTAAATGAAAACTGACCTTTCCTTCCTTCCTTCCTTCCTTCCTTCCTTCCTTCCTTCCTTCCTTCCTTCCTTCCTTCCTTCCTTCCTTCCTTCCTTCCTTCCTTCCTTCCTTCCTTCCTTCCTTCCTTCCTTCCTTCCTTCCTTCTTCCTTCCTTCCTTCCTTCCTTCCTTCCTCCCTCCCTCCCTCCCTCCCTCCCTCCCTCACTCCCTTCCTCCCTTTTCTTCCTTCCCTTCCCTTGCCCTCCCCTCCCCTCCCTCCTTCCTTCCTTCCTTCCTTCCTTCCTTCCTTCCTTCCTTCCTTCCTTCCTTCCTTCCTTCCTTCCTTCCTTCCTTCCTTCCTTCCTTCCTTCCTTCCTTCCTTCCTTCCTTCCTTCCTTCCTTCCTTCCTTCCTCCCTCCCTCCCTCCCTCCCTCCCTCACTCCCTTCCTCCCTTTTCTTCCTTCCCTTCCCTCCCTTCCCTCCCTTCCCTCCCTTCCTTTCCCATAGTACCTTATGTTTGCTTGCCTCAATTATTACTGAAATTTAAACTTTAAAAGGGTCTGAGTATTCAGCAGTCTAATATTACAATCAGTGTCAAATCCACACTACATCTAACAATCTTTGCTACTCAGTTTTGCCTCGGAAAAGGGGCATCAGGCATAGAAAATTGTAGAATATCTCAAGTTGGAAGGGACTTGAGAATAAGGATCATCAGGTTCAGCTCTGTTCCTCACAGGAATATCTAAAACTAAACATTTCAGAAGACTATGGAAACAACTAAAGTCAAAGCCTAATTAACTAAAATAACTTAAAGGCTTTGAGATCACTAAAAGAAAATAGTCTTTGACAATTTAACCACAAGTATATCCCAAAATACTTCCTATTTTTGTGCTATTTCCCTCCTTAATCCATTATAAATTTGTCCTATCTTACTGTCTACGTACTTTTTTTCACTCTTGATTTAAAACATAACTGATAGATGTCACTGTAGAAATTTTCAGATAATAGAAACAGAAGACAGGCAACGTTTACAAGACCACTGGCTGAGGTCGAATCCAACAGCAAGCCAAGACAATGCACAAGCTTACACTAGTTCAGCACATCTACAAAGCATCTAGTCAACAGACCTTTCAGGTAGTCCAGACTTAAATACCTTTTCCACCTTAATGCTGCTTCTACCTCCATCTGCTGTAGCAAAAAACCCAAACAAACTCAATTTGATTTTTTACCACTAGATTTCAATATATATCTGAAGATATAATTTAGTCCTAACAGTCCCTGCCTGAAAGTTTTCACTAGATTTCAATAGGTCTGTGTCATACTCTAAAGAACTGTATTTTTTTGTTGGAGTTTAAGATTTTAAAACCAAAGCAACTTTTCAGCCCTGACTGAAAATTAATTCCTAGCTAAAAAGATGCCTATTGAAAATGGTTTCAGTATTTTTTCCTTATATTTGTGTGTTCTGGGACTGGATGAGAAAGGCAGCTGTTTTGTTACATGTATGAAACCAGTACTGAATGTTAAGTAATTCCTTCCTTGCCCAATAAACGTGATTTTGAAGCAACCTGTAGCACACTGCTTATATTGCACCCTGTACTGACGGTACAGTTTCCTGATGGTCAGTAATTTTCTGTCTCTGATTTCAACCATAATGATTTTCTGCAAATCGGTTGTTTTCAGATGTATACCTTCAACTTTAAACTTTGTTCTCTTATAAACTATCAGTGATGTTTAGGGAAAAATATACTTTAAAAAAAAGAATTAAAAATGACTGAAGAAAGTACATGAGCTCACATGAGTAACATTAGATGGTTTTGCATAATTTTTAGGAAAATGTTTTCATGTCTTTCATACAATTCCTTTAGCCTTCAGTAATATGAAGTCAGAAAGTGTCACTTTTGAAAAACTTGGACAAATATTCTTTCCATGTATGAATATTATTATGAGAAAATGTGCAAACTTCAGTATTACGTATATTTGTGCTAGCCTGGCTTGTCCTTTGTCAGTAACTGAAAGAAAATATGCAGTTTAATATTTTTAATAAAATGTAACAAATAATGTTTTAATTAATCAGAAAAAAGTTCATTATAAACTGTTTTTCTGAGTATTCTTATTATCAGTTTGACCTGATAACAATCATTTGATACAAATAGATTCCAGAAGCCTACACACAGATCACTTTTGATCAGTTTAGATTAAGGAATTTACATATATATATATATATATGTGTGTGTGTGTAAAAATATATATTATGTTATATATATAATATATATATATATAAGAACAGTTATTTAATTTCCCTAAGTAGGACTTTTAATCCTACATATTTTGAAGAAATGAAAGTTAATAGCCAGTGTGATATTTTTTTTCTATTTCATTTTAAGGGCTTTATTTTCTTTGGTTTGTTGTTTTTTATTGGTTTTGTTGGGTTTTTCCTAGAAAATAATTTAAATATGTTACTGGTTATACCTTAAAAAAAATATTATTCAACATACATTAAAATAAAAATTGCATACTTGTAACTTAAATTCTGAATATGCATACATACATGCACATACACAAAGTCTTTCTTTGATTTTGTGTTAATTGATGTTTCTTACAATTTCTGATGATAATGCCGAATTTTGAAAATCTGTCCCTTGAGCTACTATAACATAGACATTTTTTGACTAAGGCATTTGTGTATCTTATGTTTATTACTTAAATAAATTGAATTTTAAATGCTCAAAGAAGGTTGTGAGCCAAAATAAGAGTCTGGATGGGCAGACAGACCTTTCTGAAATCTTAACTTTAATCATAGTGTTTAATTTATCAGTGAAAAGAAAGGCAGAAAAAATGGATTTATTTATTTCCAATATTTTGAAAATTAGTATTAGCTTTAAACCTATGATTATTTATAATAAAAATTATGTCCTACCTGTTACCGTGATATGTTAGGTTAAACAAAATAAGTATCAATTTAAGCCTTTGAAATGAGGAGTTCTACTGAGCTTTCCAAACTCAGAGTTTACTCTAAAGTACTCATTTGGCATCCAGTTCCTATTTCCAAAAAGCAAAAATCTCAATCTGTCAGAACTATGAGGATGTCTCAAATACCACTTTTAGCCTCAGAAAGCAAGACACACACATTTATAAAGAGTTGCTCCACAGATGGAGCATAGCTTACATGTAACCACCTCCATGTAGATACCTGAATCTAATTATCTTAATTTGGGGTAGAACCCTGGATATTTTAAGGAATCTAATATAATGCAGCAGATAACTATGTGCTATAAAATATTCTGCAACCTTTGGCTCACTGTCCAAACATACAAATAGTTGCTATAATAAAAAAGTGTTACCTCCCATTCATTTATATAAAACACACTAAATTATTTCTTTCATTTAACTTTGGTGAGCTTCCCCAACAACCAAAAAAAATTTTTTCTGGTTGTGTTTTCAGTGTGAAATACATCCTCCCCACAGCTGACATTAAGATGTCTGCTCTGATTAAATTTCTTACACATCTTCAAAAGTTAGCATAAATGGAATTTCTATACTGAAAACTATAAACACTGTAAAAGTGCTATGAGAGACTTCAGAGTAAAACGAGCATTTCCTGGTTCTGAAGAGCTCTTTTGTTATAAAGAATCCACTTCAAACCCCTTCAAAGTTAATACAAAGATGCCCAGTGGCTTCATTTAACTTTTGCTGAAAATCTGTTTCTGATACACCAAGATGATGGTATAGTAGACAAAGAAGAAATATAATTTTGCTTAGTGGAATACAGCAATCACTGATACACAATTAGCTGCTTATTTCTACACTATTTCCAAGATATTTCATAGTAATAAATGGGGTCTGTATTTTTTGGAATATATTTGATGAATTACAGAGTAATTCAACGAATATAGTTGAACAATTAGCTGGCTAATAAATAATGATGTGTGCTTTATTTAACAGTTTATTTTATGTTTTAACTATTGATGCTCATGTCTTCCATTGTAATATGTTAAGACATCATTAATTACTGGGTAAAAATGAAGTAATTCTGTTGAGAGCTTAAATAGAAAGTGTCATTAAGATAGCTCATATATAAGAATGCCTGTATGCTATATTGCTAGTTACCAAATTCGAGTCTGTTCTGCTCCTGTCCAGTCTTTTTTTTACTTTTCTGTACTGTTCCTATCCCAAACCCACTCTCACTCTTAGGTATTTCCACCTCTGTACATCTTTGACCTACCTCTCTTTCAAAATGAGATGCTGCTCTTAGTATTAATGAAAAATAATTAATTTACTCTTCAAATTACATAGTATCATAGAATCACAGAATCACAGCATCATCAAGGTTGGAAAAGACCTTCAAGGTCATGAAGTCCAACTGTCTGCCCTACAGCCCCTAACCACTAAACCATCTCCTGAAACACCATGTCCTCCCATTTTTTTAACACCTCCAGGGACAGTGCCTCCACCACCTCCCTGGACAGCCTGTTCCAATGCCTCAGCACTCTTTCAGAGAAGATTTTTTTTCCTAATATCCAATCTGAACCTCCCCTGGCACAACTTGACCCCATTTCCTCTTGTCCTATTGCCAGTCACTAGGGAGAGGAGTCACTAACCTCACTACAACCTCCTTTCAGGTAGTTGTAGAGACCAATGAGGTCTCCCCTCAGCCTCCTCTTCTCCAGGCTGAACAGCCCCAGCACTCTCAGCCTCTCTTCCTAAGACCTGTTTTCTTTCTTATCAGGCTCATTGCCCTCCTCTGCACCCTCTCCAGCACCTCAATGTCCTTCCTATACTGCAGTGCCCAAAACTGCACACAAGGCCGAGTATAGGAGAAGGATCACCTCCTTGGTCCTGCTGGAAACACAATTTCTGATGCAGGCCAGGATGCTGTTGGCCTTCTTGGCCACCTGGTCACACTGCAGTGCCATGTTTGGCCAGCTGTCAATCAACACCCCCGGGTCCCTCTCTGCTGGGCAGCTCTCCAGCCCCTCCTCCCCAAGCCTGTAGTGCTGCTGGGGGTTGTTGAGCCAAAATGCAGGACCTGACATTCGGCCTTACTGAAATTCATACAATTGGCCTCAGCCCATCGATCATGCCTGTCCAGATCCCTCTGCAGAGCCTTCCTACCCTCAAGCAGATCAACACTCCTATCCAACTTAGTGTCACCTGCAAATTTACTGAGGGTGCACTCTATCCCCTCATCCAAATCGTCAATAAAATGTTAAACAGGAGCGGCCCCAGCACCGATCCCTGGGGAACATCACTTGTAACCAGCCACCAACTCGATTTAACTCCATTGATCACAACCCTTTAGACTCAGCCATCCAACCAGTTTTTAATCCAGCAAAGTGTGTGTGCATCCAAGCCACAAGCAGCCAGCTTCTCTAGGAGAATGCTGTGGGAAACCCTGTCAGAGGCCTTGCTAAGGTCAAGGTAGACATAGAGATCTGATACTCGGGTCCTATGAAAAAGTACTTTCCTTCCACCCTTCTTTCCTGCTGATCGTCATTGCTTCCTTGTGTATCAGGGCTAGTCTTCTCTGAACGCCTTAGTCATTCATGAATAATATCACAAAAGCCTGGCAATGCTTTAGAAGATGAGCTCTTTATTACACTTTTCAAACAACCATTAATATCTATAACAGCAGTTTTCTGATTTTCTTTTGTGAAAGGACAAATCGTGACTTTATAGCAAAATGGCATGGGGTCTGAAACTATTACTACTTCTATTAATGCAGATGAAATGCAAGGAAACAGAACAATACATTTCATTTGTGCTTGTCGTGGTTTGGGACACGACAACAAAGGAACAGCCCCATGGCCCCTCGCTCAACTTCCCCACACACACGCACACGCTGGGATGAGGAGGACAAAGCTCATGGGTCAAGACCAAGGACAAGGAGGGTTCTTCACCAATTAAGGTCCCAGGCAAAACAGACTCAACCTGGAGGAAAAATAATAATTTAATTTCACACTAATCAAACACACGGGACACAAACCACACAAAGAGCAGGGCTTGCATATGTTACCCCACCCCTCCCTTCTTCCCAGGCCCAAATCTCTTTGTTCCCAGTTTCTCTCCCTCCTTCCCCCCAGCAGCACAGGGGGACAGGGGATGGGGTTTAGAGTCAGTTCACAGGCTGATGGTTCTTGCCGCACCATCCTCCTCAGGAAGAAGGATTCCTTACAGTCCTTCCCTGCTTCCCTGCGGGGTCCCTCCCATGGGAGAGAGTCCTCCACGAACCTCTCCTTCATCAGTCCTTCCCACGAGGTCCAGAGCTGCTCCAGCCTGGACTTCCCAGAGTCACAGGCTGCTTCGGAAACAAACTCCCCTGGCCCCGGGGTCTTCCAAAGCTGCGTCATCAGAGTCCACTGGCAGCAAATCCTCTGGCCACAAAATCCAAGTCCACTGACCAAGTTCAACCCTCCTGGCACCCCTAGGGAATGTTCCACCACGTTCTTCCATGAGTGCAGGGGGACAGCTGCCATCTCGCCATGGGTTGCAGGGAAACTTCTGCTTGGACACCTTCATTCTGTTTTTCTTCACCAACCACCAGCTCCGCTCTTCTCCCCTAAGTGCTCCTCTGCTCAGGTGTTATAGCTGTTCTTTCATATGTTAATCGCTGAGTCTCATCTGTTGTCCCTCTAATGGCTCCTTGGCTGGGTTATGGAAGCCAGGGGAGCTTCTCAGCTTCTTACTGAGCCACTCCTGTGGCCCTTCCCCTGCTACCAAAAACCCACCAAACCAGAACAGTGCCTGACAAAGGAAATTTCTAGGTTTTCAAACACTTATTATCTGCTTTTATTAAGTTCATTAACACTAATTAGGTCAAAAGTTTAGCATCATGGTCACATCATATTCCCTGATCCATGTGTCTGAAAGAAAGCAAATTATTTCCTTCATGTAAAATATATTTAGAATCATTTTTCCCATCATAATAAAAAGAATACTAATTATTATGACCCTAATTCTTCTGAGTACTTTCTCATAGAGCTGTCACCCTCTGAGTTAAAGAAAAATTAAAAGGTGTGGTCCATACATGCTAAACAGAGAGAGGGGAGACTTAGATATTAGGAAGACATTCTTCGCTATAAGGGTGGTGAGGAACTGGAATGGGTTGCCCAGGGAGGTTGTTGATGCTCCATCCCTGGAGGTTTTTAAGTCCAGGTTGGACAAGGTTTTGTGCAACCTGGTCTAGTGGTAGGGTTCCCTGCTCACGGCAGGGTGGTTGGAACTTCATGATCTTTGAGGTCCCTTGTGACACGGCCTGGATTTAATAACCCAGAAAGTTTAGAGCTGGACCCCCTTGCTTTCTAGACTTCCTTCAAAGAGGAGCCAAGGTGCGGCTGGGCCCAAAATCCTTCTCTCAGACCTGGTCTTTTTCCAGAGAGAGTAAATGTATGATGGTCCGAGTAAAAGCTCAACTGTCCAATACCCCTTGATCAGATTAAGGTGCAGCGACACACAAGGTCTGTTTATAACAAATAACACATTTATTAATCTAGTAGGAGTTAATATCAAACAACGTAAACAAAACCACCAGCATATATATATTAAGTAAAGAAAAGGTGATGAGAAGAAAAAGGTGAGAGGGAGCGGGGGTGAGGGGGAGATGAGAGAGAGATAAAGGAGAGAGACACAGGACAGGAAAATCTCCAGTGTCATTGGTCCAGCCAATGGGGGAGGGTTGGTGTCGATAGTCGGTGTCAATGAAACTCCCAAAGCCCACCATTGCAGCCCCCTATTTTATAGGCCTAGAATCTTGATTACACCTTCCACTCTTAATGATTCTATGGTTCTATGAATTTTGAAGCTACATATAAGGAAATGTATTTTGATTCTTAACTTCCCAGAGCAGAGTGTTTGAAAATTTGCACACCTGTTTTTGTCCAGTTAAAACTGAATGTTTACATATGAAAACTATAAAAAAAACATGCTCTGAACTGTCTCTTCATTTGAAAGAAAGAAATAATCCTCTTCTGTCAGGCACAGATTACAAATGCAAGAGAAAACACTAATTCTTCATAATATTTTAATGGAGAAATGCTGGGAGCTGGTAATTTGTAGAACAGTATTACATTTCAATGTTTGGATGATATAAAAATTTTCTCAAAACTGTTTCAGAACAAACAAGATATATGACTTTTTTTCACAATCAAGTTATGTATGTACATATGTATATGTCTTCTAAAATCCTTTTCGTGTTCTTTTTTAGGAACTTTGAATGGAACAGAAATAATAATTACATAGATATAGCCTTGTGTATTAGAAAAGGCCAGAATGCATCATGAAACTTTGGCATTCTTTTATGCATATTTTATGTTTCTTTATATGGGGTGCAGGATGTGAAACAATGTTATCCTGCTGATCTCATCCTATATTTCAATGACAGAGGTTTGTTGAAATATAAAATGCAGTTTCTGCATTTCATTTTTACCTGTAAAGTAGTAAAAGGAAAAAGCAATGCCCCATATTTTTTGTTTTATTGTGCCAGAGTACTGGAGTATATTTAAAATAAAATGTATCTGGTTTAGTTTATTTAATAGTGTCCTTTATCACAGGTTTGTTTGTTGGTTTTTTTAATCTTATAAGTGAGAGAAAGCTTTTTGAAATGTTGATTTACAGCTTTTTCCTGAAAGCCACACTCTGAAATCATAAAAATGTGTCCACTGAAGCTGCATTTCTGTATATTACATGTTACATATCAAAGGTATATTACATATGTTACATGTATATATTATATGAACAGAAAAAAAAAAAAAATGCAGTTGGTATTTTGAAATGTAAGTAGTCCCTGAAAGCTAGTACCAGCTTCCACAAAGTGATACATTATTGGAATTAGTAAATCCAGTATAGAATATCATAAATAAATACATACTCTTTCCTAACAGCTGGTATATAGAGGTTAGCATAGCATTGTATCTGAGGCTGTCTATTCCACTGATGCTGTGGATAATAAACTTGTAAAGCAGTAGACTTAGTTGTTTAGAATACTTGTGAAATTCATTGATTATATTGAGTGTTCATATCAGTCATCATATCATATTCTTAGAGATTTCTTTTCCTCTTTTAGCTTGTTTAGGACTCCTGTAACTCTGAAGGAAATAAATTTATTTGTTTTATATATAATGTAGTTCTAAAAGAGATTTCTTTTGTATTTGAATACCACATGAAAAGGAAACCACAGGGGAAAAGCTTACCTAAGAGCAGCTTTCCCGAGCAGCTTTGGTTTTATGCAACAAGTTAAAAAAATGTTTTTTAATAAAGCTGTGAACTCTTTGAATTGATTTTAATTCTTCACTTGTTGGCCATTTAAGAGAGGTGACCTGTAGTCATTTCTGCCCAGAAAACAGTTCAATATGTAGGTATTTCCAGACAGCTTAAGCTTGCAGGCAGGTCATCAGAAGAGCTTGTCCAGACATGGTAGAAATGTTCCTACAGTGTCCTTACCAGTAGTATTCAATGTGATTGCCTTCCAGGCAAGAGATTGTACTAACATGCCTGGAGGCAGGTCAACATACTGAGACAAATGTCTATAAAAGTCTAAATTCAAAGTATTCATGTTCTAGCAAGATTCCAGTTCAGAATGCATCAAGAGAGAGAATAAATCTGAAGGAAACTTGCTAATGAATAACTTTTCTGCAGCTTAAGAAACCAATCAACTGGCCTCTGATGTACTTTATTTTGTATTTAAAGACAACAGTTTATATCCATAGCATTATCAGTAATTTAAAACAGAATTTAAATTTATTTTGAGACCTGAAAATATTAGGGAAGACAGCAAAATAGATTATTAGCAAAGACAGACACCTTCACATTTATGAGTTGTTGGAATATATGGTATAAACTCTACAAAAAACAAACTTTAAAAATGACATTAAAATATCTTGGATTAACTGATACCATTACTCTTGCAATAATCCTTCCCTCTTTTCTCTACCATGCTCAGGGCAGGGTGGGTGGAAAGAGAAAGGATGTAAATAAGCACTTAGTATTCCAATTCTATAGCCTATAAAAATGGATACTGTTGTGTAAGGTAATAGACCTTGTAATCTGGTATTGCTCCAAGCCATTATATAGAAGAAAGCTAAATATTTTTAGTAGATAAGATAAATATCTAAATATATTTCCAATATGCTTTTAATTTATACTTAGTAGTACTTGAACTGTTTTTTTTCAAAAATCATTTTTTTTCCAAACAGCAGTTCTTCATTTTGTATATATTTTTTTCTGTAGAAATAAATTATATGTATTTATATCCCCTGTCAGGCATCTTGCTTTGAAAAATATAATGCAATGCAAAATATATCACTTTGGGAGAAGCCACATGGGAGGCACACAAAAGCAACTAGTATTTTCCTCAAGCAGTGAAAGTACAGAGATTTTTCAATATCTCTGTTTCCCATAGCAACCCACTTATTGACCCACTTTAAGAAAATCTTACCCATTTGTACCTGCTTTTTGATTTCACAAACTAAGCAATAAAAGAAAATAGTTATTACTGATATATATCTGAAAATTAATTCCAAAAAGGATTGGCTGAATACAGAAATGCACAGATTTTTTTTAATGGTTCAAAACATATTTATTTTTTTTATTTGTTCTGTGGCAAGTTGTGTGTGTATGTATAAAATAATTACCATATTAATGTCATGAAATTATATTGGCTTCTGTTTCCTAAGTAATTAACTTGCATGCCTTATAGAATAACATATAGTTTCATCGAGACTTTTTAAAACAACAAGATTAAATCGGCACTATAAACATACTGTAACTATGTTTCTATGATAAATGTGCAACCATGAAAAAAGAAAAAAAGACAGTTGAGTCCTCATAAAAATGTTCAGTTTTTTCTCCGATAAAATGAACTGGGCTCTAACACCTTGTTTGAAAACATGGGAGAAATTTCAACAGAAAATAGGAAAGAAATAATTTCAAAACACCATAAGAGATGGTTTTATAATGCTTTTGTAACTTGTCAGCTTCCTTACATGCATATCTTTAGTGAGAATTGCAACATGGAGCTGAGCTCTGTGTCTTGTCTGTTCTTATTCTCATCGATGGAACACAGGCCACTCAGTATACCTTTCTGCCAAGACACAGATTGGATCTTGGTGGGCAGTGCTGTACTGTCCTTCAGCCATGTCCTGGGCATTACTCTTCAGTGCATGAACTTAACCACCTGTAGCTGAAACAATCCTACTCCTATATTGGAGCTGAATGAGCATTATCCTCCGTGAACCTATGACAGTTTAAGATCTTAGATATTCACAAGTTCAACTCCCCTAGAGATTAGTAACATATTAAACAGACTATTTATCTGCAATAAAGACCAGGCCTTTAATTTGCATTAATGTGTATGGCTATTTTTCCCTCTTCCAGAGAAAGGTTTACAGCTAGTAAATCTCAGGAGCATGTTACCTCTTAAATTTGTCTGTATATCTAATGAGTACATAAAAAGCAACTCCTACCTAAGATCGTGTAAAAAGAAACCTAAATAAATTAATTAAATGCATAAACATTGAAAAAATAATAATTTTAAAACAACCGTTTTAAGTCTGTGAAGTTATTGATACAGCTGATTTTCCAGGGAACTCAATTACTACTCTCCAACCACTTTCCTTGTCAGAATTTTCTTTATGTCTTTCACTAGGTACTTTAGAGTTTGAAAGTTAGTTTTTCACAATTATTTTATCAATTTCAGGAACCTAAACTAGTAAATTGTGAAAATAACTGTTAACAACTGGTAAAAATATGAAAATGCAATGAAAGAATACATTTTTCTCCCTAGTGATAGATAGGCAGGTCGTTCATTATCTACTCTAATAATCTTTCCACGCATTTGCCGGTATGCAGTGTCAGATAATAGTGACACTTGTTCTTTTTAATGTCAGTAGTTTACATTTAAGAATCCTCTTCTGATATTAGGGTATCTAAAAGCTGATGGGATTTATGGGGTTACATGTTGGATTTTTCAGATAAGTTTTTTGGGTTTTTTGTAGTTGTTTTTTTTTCATTGTTTTAAGCAGTAATTTCATTTTGTTCTTTTTATGTTGAGATTATAATGCTTTCTGATATAAATCTTAATTTCTGTAAATGTGTTAAATAGATAAAGTTTCAGATTCAGAACTGCATAGAAAATAATGAAATTAGACAGAGAGAAATACCTGCTTCACTGTATCTTGATCTGAGGAAGACTCTTACTAAGTCCCTGCAACATGAAAGACTTTAGGATGAAAAACATGTTTTGGCTGAGAGAAGAAAAACAGACAAAATGAGCTGCCTGGGAAGATAGGTTAGTTTCACGCTACTCATTGGCCCTTGGATATTTCAAAAATTCATTACTGGTACATTGTATGTGATAATATTTTTTTCTGTTATGTTCCTTAGGAACATAATGACTGGATAATCTTACAAAGCTTGTAGGATTTGTTCCGTTCCTATTATAAGTCTAAGAAACTCTTCTGAACTTCTTTCATCCTTTAATCATGCTGGAAGCAGTACACAAAATAGTTTCCTTGGATTGTCTGGTATTTGGTCTCAATGATCCCAGAGGACAGCAGCTATAGTGATAAAAAGTGAACTAAGCTTTTATAAAATTCAGCACTAAAAGTTTAGCTAAGTTGACTAAAATTCTACAGATGCTTGGTGTATCTTGGAAATGTTCATCTAGCTTGACTGGAGTAACAGTTGCATGTTATGCTGGCATATAGAGGTATTACCAGCCTTAAGAAACACTTGAATAAAAGTACTGAATAACTGAGAATTCAGCAATCAACTGCCCAGAATGCATGACATAGTGTCTGATATGAAAACACATTGTATTTTCAGTGGGAAGTCTTCTTGCAGTCTACATCTGTTGATATTTAGTAACAGTTATTTGAGATATCCCCAGTTTTCTATTTTATTTTTTAAAAATTTTCCCCTTCAATATTCTTCCTATGTTTCTGCTGTTATCTGACAGTTTATATACTCAGTTTACATACTTTAGTCCTCACTGATACTTATCCAACTGAGCAATTAGAGAATATTTTGTTAAATTTTGGGTTTATTTAGAAAATAGGGCTTTAGGTTCTATGCCATCTAGATTGGTGAAGAACCAACCATCTTTTCAAATTATTTAGACATTAATGGCATAAATGAATAGTCCATAAAAAATCCAAAGAAGTAATATAGACATTTTAATGGATATCTGTCTGTCTTTAAGTGTCTTTGAAAAACTAACCTTAAGGCACTTACCTTATTAAGCATCCAGAAACACCAAGTAACATTCATTTTGACAATTCTTATAATGCTACTAGTCGATTATAAAGTTATTCTCTCCCTGCAAGTGTGTAGCAGACATGGCAATAAGTGAAATGGAAATAAACATTTGCACCCATTCTCTACACAGTCCTATATTGGATTACAGATTTTTCTCTCAATATATCTGTCAAACTGAAGTTTGCCTTTCATTGAAGAGCTGTGTATTGATTTGTTTCATTATACTGTTTTTTGCATAACGTTCTTCATCAAATTTTTTCACACTGCAACTGCAGTTTGTGTGATTTTTTGAGCAAACCAAGACTCTAATATTTACCCACTACAACTAAACTTTGTATCAAGGAAATTAATCCCTTGATAGTTCAATTGTAAGTAAACTTGGTAATGCCATGGTAACTCTTGACAAGGCACATGGCAAACTGCAAAAGCAACTGTTCCTTGCAAATAAGAAGCTAATATTTAGTGCAAACCTAAGAAGAAATATTGTTCCCTTTGTAAGTCAATATAAAAAATTTAGACATTAGAGTTGCAGCACATTTTCCCCAAATTAAGGTAAACTCTTTATACTGGAACCAAATAATTTTAATCTGTCTTGTTAGCATTTGTACTGTCAGGTAATTTTCTTTATTATTGACAAATAGTTTTGAGGGCATTTTAGGCTCTGGTAATCAGGAAACTTGTAAGAAATAGACAGTACTGTAACATCACATGAATTAAATACTGCATGGTAAAGGTGCATTTTATAAATATGTTTGGGATTAAAAAAAAAAAAAAAAAAGCAATATCCTACATATCAAAGTAGAATAAAGTCTGGTAATAGGAAGTAAGCTGTGGTATAATTTCTTCTTCAGATAAAAATGGGATTTGTTGCAGATGATGGCACAATACCACAAAAGAGCCATTTCCAAAAAACATTTAGGACAATCCGGTCGTAGTATTCATACATTGCTGGGGGGGAAAGCTGTTTAAAATATTTTATTGCAATTATTCACAAGTGGAAACTGGAGTTTTTACAAAACTTTTTTTTTTTTTTTAACAAAAAAAATATATACATGTATTCATACACATACATACTTATAAGTTTTATGAAAATACTTCTAATATAATTTTATTTTTAGTTTTTTTAAATTTGAATTGATCAAAACCAGTTTCAGTGGAATCAGTTGAGCAAAACATTGAACTGCTTCTTCCTTTCACTAAAATGCATTTGCAAACTGTACCCCTAGTACGTACTCTCTTTTATGGGACACATTTCTTTGACTAGTGTACCAAGTGTTAGCAATGAAAGTGTTACAATAGTGAAAATATTCATCTTTCTGTTGTTCAATATAATCAACTCAGAAAATCAGTTGTATAAGTAATGTCAGTGTTACAAAGGAAAAATAACCCGTTACTTTTGGGGTAAAGAAAAAAAAAACCAAAAAAAGAATTTATTCACATGAGAGCATGATAAGCCAATTCAATATATCTAGTAATTTTAGAGATTTTGTAGAGGTGACGGTTTGTGTACTTCCTAATCCTTCTTCTATATTTTTTTTTTAGTTCAGTTCTTTTATGTCAGTTTGAAAAAAGACAAAGATTTCATGACATACATTCTAAATTTCATAATTAGTTATTAACTTTCCACTAATATATTTTCCTTCCTTTTTTTTTTTTTTCAATTAAGCGTTCATCATAGGAATGTCCATATTGCAGTACATGACTTGTCACGCATGTCTTCCTTTTATTATCTACAATTGAGAAATCATTATAGCTGTCTTACCCTTATAACAACATGTCCCATTTAGAAATAATAACAACGTTTAGGCACACAGTTTATATAATAGACTCACTCTCTTCCAAGGAAGAACAGTTTGCACATATCCAAAAAGCGGATGTGAGTCTGCATGCACATATTTTTAGAAACTACAACTTGCATGAGGGGAAAAAAATAAACAGATAATAACTTTGCTTTGTTTCTCATTCCGATTAAAAAAAAAAAAGGATAGGTGAAGGATCGGAAGGATGAAAAGAAAATGTGTCACTTGGCTGGATTTACTTGCTGATATACACAGCCAGCATATGAAAAACTGAGTGAATAAGAGTTTAATGACTTCTGTTTCTGATTGCCATACCACCATCCAATGACCTGAAGCTTTTCCCACATTCTCACTGAAAGCAGCAGTAAACAGAAAGAGCAAGATGGATGTACTTGCAGAGTGGTGAGAAAAAGAGAGTTGGAATACTTTTTTATAGTTCCTAGGCCTCAGGAAATGTTCTTTTGTCATCAAGGGTTTTATCATCAGATTAATAACAGAGATAAATAAAAGAGTCGAAGAAAAACTCTTATGAAAAGCTGCACGTTAAACATGAGATATATAGGTGGAGAAAGAGGTTTTAAAGCAAATTGGGAAATGTAAAGAATGCATCTTTGTGCTTTGCTGAAATATTCTTTAAAGTAAACTTTAGTAGGCATGATTCATAATATGAACTAACAACCTTCCTAATGTAAAAAAAAATGCTGAAACACTTCAATAGCTTCTGCAGATTGTACACAAATTACTACTTTCCAATGAATAGGCATTTTAAAGTACAATTGGTATTCTGGAGCTATAATATGCAATCTGTGCTACTGATAATGTGTATTCACATCATAGACAAGAGCTCTAGAGAAACAGTTACAATATATGATGCAAATGCACATTAAAACGCAAATTACATTAAAGACCATGCTTTAAAAGGAGACATAACCCAGGCTTCAATTTTGCACCTGCAGTCATTTTCAGAATCAACAGTGTGGACACATAATTGCAAACCAAATGATTGCATGTAACTGGTGAGATAGTTAATTTTCAGGTTCAGTCATCCGGTTACATATTTAAATGCTGTAATTTGTATCAACAATTATTAATGCCTATAGGATTTCCGTTACAAAATTTATTTTGCTTTTATGAATTGGACCTTAGTATCTACATACTTGTCCTGGTTTGAGTCAGGATGAAGCCAACTTTCTTTTTACTGTTTTTTTTTTCCTTCAGTGAACTCTCTTTTAAGCAGCAAGTTTTCCTGCTAGTGGACTGATAACACTGGAATGTTTGATGCTCTTGTTGAATCTGCTACTTTGGATGCTAAAGAAGCAGAAGACTCGCATCTACAAGCCTCCCGCAGGGAGGAGCGGACTAGACAGACAGCCAGATCGGCTAACCAAAGTATTCCATCCATATATCTTGGTATAAATTCAGGGATCATGGAAGTAAAGCCTTTCCCTTCCTTCTTCTTCCCTTTTTTTCCATCCATGTCCAGCGTCCAGGGAATACTCCATCTATCCATCTCCATTTGTCCCCAGGCTCATGTATTCCAGACCCTCACGACTCTCTCCTCAGCTCCTGTCTGCTCTGCCGCTCTCTCCAGCAGCGCTCCGGGACATTTCAGAACTGCTCACAGCTCAGGAGTGCTGTGGGAGTCGCTGAGGGTGGGGAGAGTACAGGGATTTTGCACATTCCTACACATACTTGTATAAGTTTGTATATATTTGTACATAATTTCCTTCTTCATTAGTGTTTAATTAAAGCTGTCTAGTTTAATTTTCAATCCAGAAAGTCTCTCTCCTTATGTCTCTCATTTCCCTACCTGGGTGGAAGGGGGAGGGGATCAAGAGCATTGTTGTCATAGGTTTAGTTGCTGATCCTGTGTCAAACAGTGACAACACTCTATTGTCTTCAGGTACATTATTGGTTGAATGAAAGGGGGATATTAGTAATGATATGAAAAGGAGATTTATTTTAATTTTTTGTGTTGTTGTATTTTCTGTTGTGGTGGGATGCTGGTGAAATTTCAAGTTAATGTAATCTGTATTGTATCTAGATAAGCTGAAAAACAGTTTTTCATAGACAAGAAATTTTGACAGGCAAAGGTCAGTCCAAAGTGGGTTAGAGCTACTTGCAGATTTTTTTCCACCAATTTTCTAGCATGTTAGAATTTTCTTAGACCCTGCTGGCTAATTTTCTCAGTCTTCTGAAGCTGGTATTCTTCTAATAGCCATTTGATTGTGAGAATGTTGTTCACATAGACGAGCTATGATGTGTTAAAGGTGCTTGTTTCTGTGTTTTGACATCAACAGACATCCTCCTTTCTCCCTTACTCTAAGATAGCTTTGTCAGGAACCTACACAAAATCTTGAAATACTATCCTAAATTCAGTGGAAGGTTTAGAGAAATTTTTCTGGAGCTTAACAAAATACTATTTTTTAGTGAAACTTGTCTCTGTCAGACATGGTACCTGACCTTTGATTTGCCTCATGCAGTATTTCTTGCATACTTGTGAAGTTCATATCTGTGAAGATGAAAGAATACCCAGTGAGCCCATCATGCTCATGTTTTTTAGCCATTGATGAATGACTTAACTTCATTTGGAAACAGACGGGTTAATTTTAATGCAGTTTTGTTTGGTCATCCACAAGGCCAAGAGGCTTCAAGAGGTTTTGTTTTCTTCAAAGGAAGAAAAAACAACAAAACACACAAACTGACTATTTGTTAACTGACAGTTACTCCAAATTCAATTCAAATTTGGAAATGAGAATTAGCAACCAGCGTGGGTTAGCTGAGATCCCATACATGTTTAGAGAACATGTACATCATAAACAAGGTGCAATAATCAAAGAACTCTGCATAGCTATGGAGTTTGCCTATTAGCCACTGTAAAAACAATTTATAGCATATGAAAATTGTTAGGAAAAAACATGGTTAAACTATTATCATCACTCCGGGTAGACTTTAGCTCATAGATTAGGATACCAATGGATATCTAGCTATCTAATCAATATTGTCGATGTTGCAAATAGATTCTCAAAAGCTGTTTAGTTGATCAGCCATACAAACACAGAATTGGATTTCTCAAAGGTATCTGCTGTCATTGTAAACACTGTGAGTCATGCTCATAGGTAGGTTGCACTTACCCCTTCATTTCAGAAGGATGAGTGTCTCTTCCAAGTTTTATGTTCCATTTTTTAACCACATAAGCATGCCTCAGATGTCCCAAAGTGTCAAAAAATGGCATTAAATGCTTATACTCTTGAATCCCACGCTAAATCTCTATGTTATAGAGGCTGGAACTGCTTTTTAATCTCCACTGACTATATGGAATAATCACATGGCTCAGTTCCCTGCATGAAGGCACCTTGTGTCATTGTAGATGATCTAAGTAATCTGGGGTATCTTAATTGAAGCAAATACAACACAGAACCTATGGGAGAGCAGAATACTAGTGGCATAGCGGATAGAAAGATACCTAAGGGAATTTCAATTGACAGTAGATATCTAATGAGAAAATTAGCTGATCTCTGGTTCATGTGTGAGTACAGAAAGCTTCATCTGCAAACAGAATCTCACTCTCAGTTTCAGTGGGGTACATTTTTAATTTTTTATATGTGAATTTGTATTGAATTCCTGTAACTAAGGTGAAAGCAATAGTGCTAGCAGAGACACTTGGAAAGAAGGGCAGACTGGTAAATATAAAGATCTGGATGTTTAACTGATGTAGATACATGTAATGCTAGTGCCTTTAATAAAAGATACCTTGATTTAGATCCTCAGAAGACCTGACTGAGCAATGACACAAGCATTTGATGTTGTCTGAGGTCTGTATTATGTGACACTAACAAGGCAACCTGTCATACAGCAAATCTATTTATCCTTAAAACTTAAAAAAGAAAAAAATTAATTTGTCTTTCACTTAATTGTCTTAGTACTATTTGCATACAAAGACATGTTTCTTCAATCTTTAATGAATGTAAAATAAGGTATTTCTTGGAAATATCTGCCTCAAAAATATTTGGAACTACCTGAGTCTTCAAAATATAAAACATCAAAGGGCAATTTTTCAATTCTCAGAATACTGTATTTTAGAAAACAACATATTTAAGTTCTGCTATTTAAGAGCGATAAAAAGAGCTAACTTTGTAATTAGGTGTTGTTGAGTTTCTAATATTTATAAGCAATATCTTGATAACTCTACATCTATAACAGCATTTGCTGTTAATTTTATAGCTCTGTTTGTTCAGCTTTCAATAACTTAAAAAGCAATCTCAATAAAAAAAATGATTCATTAAAGTTCTGAAGTGAATCTATTTCTTTATTTGTTGTGGCTTCTTTACATCTTCCTGAATGCATTATTTGCTAATTTCCTTTTTAGAACATTTATTAATACAAATAAAGAAAGCAGTTCTGAAATTACTGTTTTAGGTTTACTTTGTTTCTGTATAACCTTGTGCAGGTATGAAAAAGAAGTCATATTTTCTTTCAAAACAAAAAGCTTGCATTTTTGTATTCTTTTTGAAGAAAGGTTTTGTGTATTTGACAAAGCCACTGAGTATGGTTCAGACTAGTGACCTGAATCATTAAACACTGTCAAAAAGGAGCCATATTGTTCTAGTGATATCAATCAAATGGTAATGCCCTTTGACATTATTCCTAAAGGACTCTGAAAACTGCAGCAGAGACCTATGGGATGTTTTATTATTGTACATTACATACTGAGCAGAATTTTTGAATGGGCAAAAGGATTACATGGTACATCATCAATACAAATCTTATTTTAATAATACGGTATTTTTATTTATATATTCATTCATATATATGTATGTATATAAAACACTGAGAATTAGAATTTCATTGTTTCATGTAGAAGCTGAATGGGATCATGTAACAAAATCTTTCAATTTTGATCCAGGCTCTGGGGTTGGGAAACACCAAAGAATTAGGCTGTAGTTTAATCCTCAGAGTAAAGCTCCATAATTTATATAATTAAAAATTTGTAACCCAAAGTACTATGCCCAGGACAGGAATGCTTTTTACCTATAATTAATAAAAACTTGAAATAGTTCTGAAGACATGCCCAAATTTTTGCTTAGTGCCAAAGAAATACTTGGAGCCACTCACACACAAAGTCAGAGACAGCAGTTCAGGCATCTTCCAGTCCTTTCAAATTATTTAGCTTGATCTAGTATTGAGGTGATTTCTAAATAATTTATACTAGCTAAAGGGCTACTTAGACCTTGCCTTTCTTCACCTGTGGCATTTGTTCCAGAAAGAATTAGAAGCAGCATGTTATGAAAAATGTTCAATATCATCTTTACAGCCCCAGAGTGATCCCTCTGCATTTTAGGAAGCCCTAGCACTCCCAAACAGCATTTTCATGATGGTTTCTCATTTAATTTAAGCGAGTGGACTGGGAATTGAACCCAGAACATTTTTTAATGAGAATAACTTGGAATTGTGGAGAAATTTGATAAAAAACTTAATAAATATTTCAACTCTCTAAGTATGGCTTTTGGCTATGTTTGGACATCTTTTTATTATAGGTGGAAAATAACTTACGTTCATAATATCAACAATTGTAATTGGAAACCGAGCTGCCAAAGAAAATTATTTGTCATGAGATATTTCATTTTTATTTCTATTTTAAGTGGAGTAAAAACTCACTTCCCTTTAAGTGGTCAGATACTATCTAAAAGTACCCTATTTTTCATGTACTGGATTTCCATTGTTAGTGGAATGATGAAAAGAGGTTGGTATCCTGAAGACCACTGGCAAAGAGAAACACATAGAATAGGATTATAAAATATAAAATTATAAAATGGTAATGAAAACATATAACATCAATTAAAAAAAAAATTTACTCCTTCCTTGATTAAATCTATTAACTACCAATTAATTCTACTAACTGATAACTTCTGCTAACTACTAAGTCAACTCAGGTTAAGAGTTTATAGGAAAGATTTAGGTGGCTAGAGTTTGAATAAAATACTTAGTGCTAAACAGTGTATTAGAATTAAACTTTACTAGGATTTAGTGTTATTTTATATCAAATCTGCAATAAATTACTGTACTCTAGGTGATCCTGCTCTGGCAGGGTGTTGGACTAGCTGATCTTTCAAGGTCCCTTCCAACCCCTAAGATTGAGTGATTCTTGCATGAATGCAAGCAGCTGTAGAAGAATAACTAAAATATATTTTTAAAAAAAAAAAAAAACCTTGAATATCTGTAACTGGAGCAGGTTACTATTTAATAAGCAAATACTTTAAAATAATACATTTTTCATTATCAAAATATATACATACAGGCTTTCAAGAAAATCCTTTTTTCTTTACTGCAGATGAACTCATATGTACTGGAATAACTTGAAATGTAAATGTAACTGTCTGAAAATTAAAAAAAATTTAAAAATTACAATATCTATAAAACACATTCACGTCTCTAATAAATTGCCTTTTTCTTCATGGAATAATGTGTGTTCTGATTCTTGATGAAAGAGCTCAACAGAACTTACAGCTTGATTGTGTCTGAAATTTATATAGTAAGGAATATTTGTGGAGAACTTATGCTTTAAAAAATTAACAACAGCACACACAATTAATGGCAATATACAGTTAGTACTAGGTGTCTGGCATTGTCATTCGGTGATAATTATGCAAGTATTCAATAGATATTAATATTATTCATATTCAGCTTTCCTGCTCTTTTTCTTTTTTTTTCTTTTTTTTTTTTATTATGGCAGGTTGTTAGCATGAGTATGGTAGCTCTGGGAAAGTTCAAACAGAGTCACCTTTAAAAAAAACCAACTATGAGAGTCAAATCTGTTTAATGTGCTTTCGTAAAAGCAGGTTAAAGTACTCTAGGGAATATCCTTCTCCTCAATTTAAGCATGAATAATTCTCTTTAGCCATTCTGACAGTGCAGTATATTCAAAGAAGCATGAATGGACCTTTTTCTGATTACTTTTCTCCAAAAAAACTCAAACAGGTAAATGTCTTCTTGAAACAGTCACTGCTTAGGCTGGGTCAGCTCTGATGTAGATCAATACAGTAACAATGGTAGATGGATTAAAACAGGAAGTGTTCTAATTTTTTTAATACAAACTTCATTAGGCTCACTATAATTTGAGTCCTATAAAATAATTATACAGTTATTTACTACTCTGATTAGCCAAGACTTCTTGAGAAGTAATTTTCTAAGTGTATAAGAATATACAGCCAGTTAAACTGAGTTACTAAATGTTGTCTATGAATGTCAAAATTTAGAGGAAAGGGTTAGAAGATATTGAAAGGGAAGACCCTTTTTGTACCCTCTCACACAAGTTTGTACATTGCCTGAAATTTTTGCAAACCTTGGTAAAATATTACTTTGACTCAGTGTAAAGAATGTCATGTTTTAAGTTTTGCTTTCATGAAATTACCATTTGAATAATATATTGGGAAATAAGTACCTGTATCCTATATTTTTCCCAGTTGAAGGTAATATCTGTAAATATTTTGAACAGTTGGAATATAAGGTGTATCAGATGTTTTTACATTATGTTTATTTACATTAAATGAAAACCAGTACCTTTACTAACTTTCATACTGTGTTCAGTTCAGTTCTCATGACTCAGGTCTCTGACTTTAATTGGTTTTAGTCCCATCTGGGCTTAATTGATTCTGTATGTGCAGGAGTAAATTGGCTTATTTATTTCTAAAGTCAACCTGAGTCTGCTATACAATGAAATGGTAGAAAAGCATAGATAGTCAAAAGCTGCTACAACTTTGACTGCATGTGTCAGTTAACAGTTGTGTTTTGTTTTTCTTTCTGAGGTAGTCCAGCATTAACAATCTAGGAAAGAAAGAACATGCCTCACAGGTGAGCTTCAAAATAAGTATCAATCAGACTGTTCCATGAGTTTTGCAATCTTATGTTCAATTGGTTTAAGGATGTCTGTAAAAATAAAGGTAACCTTTACTGAACTATAATATTTACAATGAAAAACTGAACCCTATTACAAATTCACTTGACTATCCTTAGGATAATAATATTAATAAAAGCATGTGTCTGAAATCAGCACATTGACTTGCTCTAGTTTATTTCTTTTGTTGGTCTCTAAAAGGAAACAGATTACTTTTTTAGTATTGCTGTTTGTGCCCTGAGGGTTTCCTAATAAAAAATGGGGCAAGTCTGGTTGATTGTATTCAAAAGGCAGTGGAGCGGTAGTTGTAATCCACTTGCAGGAATGTTGTGAAATGTTGCCACTGGTTACATGATGAAAATTCATTTATGCCATTGATTGTAGTGATAATTTGACAGGGGGCAAAGCCTCTTTTTACTCTGATTTTATTTTTATATAAAGGAAGAGAAAGACATGCTGCCATCAAGAAAAAGAAACAATGAGAAATTTTACTTAATGCAAACATGAAACTGAATTTACTTACATACAGAAGTTTTAATGTTGCAATAGGGGAAGTGTGCAGCTGCACAGGAATTATTGAGGAAAGTTAAAACAGAGGAAATTGGAATAAACTATTTAAACTACCTAATAATCTGTCAAAATTAGCATATTTTGTATGTGGGGAAAGGCAAGTTTACATGCATGGCATTTTGGAGGAAATCATGACTTGGCAGGTAGTAAACCATAGACTAAACTCTGGTAGAAAAGAAAATCCCATCTAGAGTTGTATGCTTTACAATGCAGATTTATTATTGACCACCTATTAAGCTTCTTCATTTGATAACCCGCATCAATTAAAAAAATCTTGTAGGAACCTAATCCTATCTGCCTTATTCAGATAAAACTTCCCTTGACCTCAGTGTCTGGGAGTGTAATCAATAAAAAACTCCACTGCCCGATCTCTTTATGTTGCTGTATCCTGGCAAAACATACAATTAAACTGGACTTTGTGCCCCAGTCAGGACCACAGAACAATTTCTTTCAAACACATTAGTAACTAGTTGATGCAAAATAAACAACAGAAAGTTACTACCTATGGCTATGGACATGTGAACTTTAATGTGAAAATAATGACATACAGAGGCTAGCTCCAAACAGACCTTATAATGGTTACTCTTGTTCCTACATAAAATCAGTTGTCACAGTTGTTAAACATGCTCTCTAATCTTTATTGAGACTTTTAGTCAAATTGCCTATGCCAGGAATCAGTTCTACATTAAAAAAAAATTAAGTAATACAAGGCAGCTTTATGATCTCCTAGGGAGTTGGGAAGCATATTGCTTTTGCTCTGAATAAATACAAGAAGCAACAAAAAGTTTCCCCATCAGGGTACTCTGAATAAAGCAGATCAGATAATCCAGGATTTGGGACTGTAAGTCTCACTGTAGATCATAAACTAGGTCCAACAGCTGTAACAATTTCTGTGTACAAGGAATGTCAAGTAATCTAAATCATTCCATCATGGTTCTAATTTGATAGCTCATTCCCATTTAAAAAAGTTATTTCATTAGTAATTTCATGTATTTGAGGCAGACTTCTGGTCATGGTTAATACACAGATATTTTTCTGTTACATTCTTTTCCATTTGAACCGCTTTTTTTACCATTTTCAGTTAGCTTTGTATCAGTTGAATCATGAGGTGACTGGTATGCATAAGAAAGGAAGATGAAATAATGATTTTAAACAGTTCAAACAGAAGTGCAGCAGTACTGTAGAGCTGAAAAGAAATCACAAGGAGGTGGACATTATCTGTATGAACAAAGAGAATACATGAACCCAAGAACCAAAGGAGAATAAACCTTGTAGATAGACTGAGAAGTGGAAGCAAGAGATATCATAAGGGGAATTTTAAGAAGAATGTAAACATGTTTGATGGGTGAAGGATTAATCCTGGTTAACAGCCAAATGCTCATCCAGCCACTCACCCACTCCTCCTCTTCAGTGGCACAGAGAGAGAAAATATTATGATGAAGCTGATGGATCCAGATGAAGATAGTGAGATTGGTTATTAAGTACTATCATGGATAAAAGAGACTCAAGTTGTGGAAAATTAATTTTATTTATTGCCAATTAAAATAGATTTGGGTAAGGAGAAAGAAGAACAAAACCTTTAAAATGCTGCTTTCCTCCCCAGTTTCCTAGATTCAGTACTCAATTTCTCTCCTTCATTTCCCACTCCTCTACCTCCTACCCCAAGCAGTGCAGAGCGATGGGAAATGAGGGGTTGTGGTCAGTCCATAACTGTTCCCCTCAGCTGCTCCTTCCTGCTCATGATTTTCCTCCACTCCAGCACCTAGGAGTGTCTCCTTCTCCTCTGACCTTGATGTTCCCTCTGTTATTTCCCTGCTGCCCCCTCACCCCCCCCTTTTTTTTTTTTTTTTTTCTCATTCTTGTCTGCTCTCTGGTATTTTTGACACATCTTAAATACACTTTACCAGAGGCACCACCATCTGGCTGCTGAGATCAGCTGCTCCCTGTGAGGGATCCATTGGAGCTGGCTGGAACCCACTGCCAGCACCTGGGCACTTGCACCCAACTATATAAATGATGGGACTGTGAAAGACTTAATGATGAGGCTTACTGACAAATTTGAAACAAAAAATAGCTAGTCCTCTTAAGGGAATTTTTATAGTTAGTGTGACAAAAAGGAAAAAAGTAATAAACATTTTACATAGGAGGCAAACAAGGTAATTGAAGGCTAATAAGCATTTGTGGCTGGTTTTAAATCAACTAAAATGTATCTTTAGGTGCTGTGAAATGGATGCATTTCTTCATGAGCCCAGAGAGAAACAAATGTCAGAAACACAATGACGACAAAGTGAAGGAGAAGGAAAAAATAGAATTTTGACCAAGCAATCCATTTTCTGTTCTGCAAGGCCCTCTTGATTTCCACACAGAGTTGTTCCATATGTTTGTTCTCTTTAATCTTGAGAGAAATTATATTTGAATAACAGCAGATAAATAACTAGGACATGTTCCCTGGTATATTTTGTAATCATAGTAGTTGTGAGACGAAGACATAGAAATCACTCCTTCATTGTAAAGCTAATAGGTTTACTTCCCATGCACGTGGAGAAAAATTATAATAAAATTAGAAATATTAGGCTAAATTATTTTGGATTTACACTACTACTGATTTGTGAAAATTTAAGCTGAGACTTGAAATGATTCTGTTTTTTTCTGCAGAAGATAACACTATATGGAGTTCTCAGAACTTTTCTTAGACTGGCAGCTGCCAGAGAGCGAAGACTGGTCAGGTTATGCGCATGGTCAGACCCATTTGTGGTAGTTATCTTCTTCTCATATTTTAGGCCAGGATGTTCAGTTAGACTCATTCCATCACTTTGTTACTAGTCAGTCATAGTTCTAATTTGATTTTATCCTTCTCTCCAAATATCAGTATTGTTAATTGTTCTGAATCTTGAATTGTTTAATCAAATGACATTCCACTGAATTATCTGGAGTTTCTGAATTAAGAAGGTAAAGCCAGTTTATTTAACAGTGTTTTTTACTATGCCAAGTGCCTCTACCTGCCCCCAGCAAATTTTTTGGATTTTTTTTTTTCTTTTTCCAAATAAGTGTCATACATTGGCTTTGGGGAAGCAGTTTTCCAAATAGCTAAAGATAAAGCAAATTTTATTTTGTTGTTTCTAGGTAATTGACAATCGTTGTCCAAGTCTGCATTAGTCATTTAAGATGTAATGTTTTCCTTGAGCTATGGCTTGCCACAGACTTCATATTAGGAATGATGAAATATAACCAAAAAAACCCCCAAAATTTCTTTCCCTTTTTTCTGCACGATGAAGTTAAGTTATACTGTAAGGACTGTAGGACAGGATATATAGAGATATCCACTGTTGGCTTCAGAGGAAGAGGCTTAGAGGAAAGTAGTAGCCTTATGTCTAATGTGAATTTTCCACCTAAATGATCTGAGAAAAAGACTGTATTGATGGCAATCACACATTGCAGCTTCAGGTTTTACATGCCATCAGTTAGGCTATTTCCACCTACACACTGTAAGCTTTGGAAGAAAAAGGTAGGTTTTCCACAGGAATAGATTTTTGTTGTGATTAGTACTGATTCATTTCCAAGGTGTGGCTTCTCTCCCATCTCTGTTGTCTCTCAGATTTCTGTCAGAATCAAGTAGTTTCAAACCCCACAGCATAAACCGATTAAGAGATGTTGCAAGCAGAATGTTGGGGTTTTTTCTCAGTATATCCTCAAACATTTGCTGGTTGGTGTCAGTGATTTCTGGTTTTGCATTTAACTTACTTTAGGCATTTAAATTGTCAAAAAAAATATACCATATTACTAACAAGAAATGTTTAGAATCTTGTTCTTTAGAATTACTGTGCTTGGCTGTCTTCTTATTGATATGCTTGGAAGAACATCTAACACATGGTCCAGCTTGGCCTGAGGTTGAATTCAGCTCATGCATAATTTTTATCTCTCTGCCATTTTTCCATGAGGAAGGGAAAATAGATGCCCAAGTGATGCTTCCTTCTGCATTTTTCCAACGTTTGACAGAAAATCAAACTGGCAATATGGAAAGAGGGTTCTTCAGCCAAGGGTTTAGAAGGCAGCTATTAAGAAAGACATGGACACTAACCATCACCAGGAGAGCATTTTTTAGCTCACGGAGGAATGATAACAAAGATAAGTGTTTTTAATAAAAATTGAGGGCATGGGTTAGTTATTTAGATGTGAGATTCCTATGCAAAGACTATGCAAACCCTCTATAGGCTATTTAGATATGCAATCTTTTTCTCAGGGTTTGTGGGGTTTTTTTGGTCTAAAAGCATATAATTTCTGCACACACACTCAAATTCTAAAAGCAAGGTGATCTGTGCTTCCCTAGTATCACAGTTTACTTGATTGCTAAATTCTTATGTCTACTATTCATGCCATTCTGTTTTCTTAGATACTATTTAGATAATGTAAGGTCTGAAACTGCTTCAGTGCTGTATCTGGTGTGTCATTATGCACACAGACAGATTGTATGTGTAGAGAAAATGCATTAATAGAACAAGTTGTGTCTAATATTCTACTCTGAGATCATTAGTTTTTGTTGTACAGTGTGCTAACAACAAACTAAATTAGTAATATATTTGTGGAATACAAGGAAAATATGTGTGTAACAGTGTCACAAGACGTAATATTGCCTATGTTAGAAGCTTTATTTGTATGAAAACAGGAAAGGCCTGTAAATTGAAGACTAATCCAATAGCAATCATAAAGCAAATCAAGAAGGACACTCACTCTATTGCAAATATTTGTCAAAGCTGTCTGGTTCATTCTCCATGGAAAACAAATCTTTTGAGAATCCCCAGTGATCCATGTGTAAACTACCAGCATCCCAGTTCCCACTGCCCTCAGTGAGGTTCTTTTGCTTCTCAGGATGAAGTTCAGTGGCTGTAGCTTCAAAGACCTTTTATTCTGTCAAGAAGAATAAAATACAGTTAGCCAATTTAGAATACACTTTCAAGAAATGAACCCAATTAACCTGCCTGTATATGTTTCATATTAATTTCCAAGTCGTTTCAGTGAAAATTGTTAGTGATTTAAAATTCTGTATCCGTCTGAGAAGTATTAAAAAGTGCTTAGTTTTTCTTCCTAATAATTCTTAAATTCCCATTAAATTACCATTTAAAGTCTTCCTCGGCTATTTCTTACATTAAAAGAAAAAAAATCTGAATTGAGTGTATGGGAGAAGAAAAAAAGAAAATACTGTACTTTTGCCTGAATCATTTCTTGTTCTTTATTACCCATGGACATTAATGGAGTTTTAATTTGTTGTTACACCAAAGTTTTACACTTCATTAAATCTCTGTGCCAATAATTACAGGCCTTATTGATTTCCTGTCTTTTTAGGTATTCAAGAGCTCTTTAGGGCTTGTCTCCCCCTGGATTGTTTTTCTCACATTGAGATGCCACTGTTAATCTTTCAAAAGAAAGGTTGAAAGTGTTTAAGCTTCCTGTAATACATTCTCATCTTCTTTACCATGTTACAATTAATTAGGTGAACTGACAAGACAATTTTTTCCCTTGCATAGAATAATACAAAATTTCCTATGATGACTCTTCTATAGCAAAAGATTTTAAAAACTCATAGAATCATAGAATATGTTGAGTTGGAAGGGACCCATAAGGTTAATTGAGTCCAACTCCTGTCCCTGTGTAGGGCACCCCAAGAATCACACTGTGTGCCTGAGAGCATCATGCAAAAGCTTCTTGAACTCAGACAGGATTGGTGCTGTGACCACTGCCCTGGGGAGCTTGTTCTAGTGCTTGACCACCCTCTGGGTGAAAAACCTTTTCCTGTTATCTAACATAAACCTCCCCTGATACAGCTTCCTGCCATTTCCCCAAGTCCTGTCATTGGTTACCGGAGTGAAGAGATCAGTACCTGCCCCATGTCTTCCCCTTGTGAGGAAGCTGTAGACTGCAATGAGGTCACCGCTCAGCCTGCTCTTCTCCAAGCTCAATAATCCAAGTTACCTGAGCTGCTCCTCATAAGTCATCCCTTCCAGAGCTGTGACCATCCTCATGGCTCTCCTTTGGACACTCTCCAATAGCTTGATGTCCTTTTTATGTTGTGGTGACCAAAACTGAATGCAGTACTCAAGGTGAGGCTGCACCAGTGCAGAGTAGAGTGGGACAATCACCTCCCTTGACCGGCTTGATGCATCCCAGGACACGGTTGACCCTTCTGGCTGCCAGGGTACACTGCTGGCTCATATTCAGCTTGCCATCAACCAGGACCTCCAAGTCCCTCTCTCCACCACATTCCCTAGTCTATATTTATCACCAGGGTCTCTCAGTAATCAGTCTCACAAAACGCAACAAGATACATTTGAAGAACAAAGAATTAGTTTTCAGATTAACTCAGAGAAAAAAAAAAAAAAAAAAAAGGATTGTACAGCATTAATATTCAAAACCAAGGAAAAGATTTAAGCAGCTAAAATAGAACACAGGTAGATAATAGTTGCCTAAATACAAAACACAATTCCTTTTATTTTACCTAATCATGTAAATGCCTAAAGCATAATGGAAACTAGTCTCCAACACATGAAATACAAAACCTTGGCAGAAAAGAGTTATTTCTTTTGTAGGACTACAAATTCT
The DNA here is from genome assembly GCF_020740795.1 of Apus apus. Taxonomy (NCBI): domain Eukaryota; kingdom Metazoa; phylum Chordata; class Aves; order Apodiformes; family Apodidae; genus Apus; species Apus apus. Next base: position 162,061,370 of record NC_067282.1, read on the forward strand.
TAGGACATATTGACAGAACAAGAACTGTAACAGAATAGTAGCCAGTAATATTTTTTTATCCCCAAAGCTTTCTGGAATGTTGTTTTGTCATATTGTATTTTAAGATGTATGGGGTAATTTTCCATCTTTGCTGCTGAATCTGGGAAGGTGTGTAGTAAGCAGTGCAACATATATAGGCTAGGGGAAAGAAAAGCAAACAAATAACCAGGAGCTTGATCTCTGGCCAGACAGTTAGAACTATCAGCTGTGAAAGAATAGTCCATTGTTTGTAGATTCCTTTGAGTGATTTTACTGCCCTGTTTCTGCTACTGTGACATCTTAAAACAGTTTTCATAATTGGCTGGTGAAGCACTCCCTCAAACTGTGCTGCAGGAACAAAAATTGCCTCTCATTGAAGAGAAAGTTACACCCAGACCTCACTTTTAATGTACAAGGGCTTTAACTGCTAAGCTATCATACAAACAAGACTAGTGGTGGCATACCTAAGTCATTCTAGTTAGGCAGTTTTTCTCAGAAGAAGACTTCAATAACTGAATCTCAAGCAAAAGGGTTTTAATATGGATAAACTCAGGTCTGTTCTTAGAAAACCTTGTCAGTTTTCAATGCTAACCCAGTCTGCAGTTTTGTACTTTACCATCACACAGAGCCAACTCTTCCATGAGGAATGCATAGATCGTCAGCATGCCAACATTGCATTAATGTGACACTTTAATATGAAGAAGTTGAAGTCTCGCTCATAATTTTTTGTAGCTAGACTTAAGTTTTTTACTGCATTTAAAAACATAGAATCACAGAATCATTCTGACTGGAGGAGACCTTACAAGGTCTCTAGACCAACCTCCTGCTCAGAGAAGTGTGATCTGAGATCAGATTAGGGCCTTGAAAATCAATAAATGCAAAACTTAAAAATCTAAGTAGATGAGTATGTCTTCAGTTCTTTTGCATAAATTTGCTGAGAAACAAATTTGATGGTTCTTTGTTTAATTGAAACCCTAAATGACCATAGATTTTGCCTAGAGACAAATGATTGAAGAATGTGACTTAGATTAAATAATCAAGCATATTGAAAGGTATCCTTAGTTTAGGATTGGATAACTATGTCTAGTTTTACAAAGCTAAAAATAATAATTTGACTTCTTTAAAGTTTATGAAACATTTCAAAAGGACAATGAAGTCTCTAATGGATTCCCAACTGTCCTGTTGCATTTTGTGTCTACACAGTTCTTCATCAGTAACATGCTAACTTTATTTTACTGTTGTTTCATATGAGATACTTTTGTGTAGTCATTTGGGTTTTATGTTGTGTAACTCTGTAACTCAGAAAGATATCTTGCTACAAATATGCATTTTATCTAACTTTAAATGTTCTGAACAAAAGTCTCCTTACCTGAACACTTTCAAACTCATCCATCCTGGATCACAAGGTATTCTTAACCCCAGGCTGTCATAAAATCTGATCTAACTTTTCTTGCTACTTTAATATTTCTGTCATTGTTTACCAGATCCTTCCATATTTTTTTTCTTTATAAAGCTTTTCAATGAATAACTACATCATGAGGCACCCTAATACAGCAAGAACAATCCTTTAATTATGCCTATAAAACTAATATTTAATTTTAAAATTCATAAAGCAATATAAGCATCTTAGGAAAAAGGTAGGGGAATATGTTACAAAATATCACACTGGTATTTTAAAACTCCATAATGACTGTGTTTTGATACATAATTCAGTCTTTGCTTTCTTATGAGAGAAATTAAATCAGAGCACATAAAAGCAGACTTGATATGCCAGGATTCAGGAGACATTTGGATCTTATTCTGTTCTTTCCCTCTTATTGAATTTATTCATATGGTGTGGGGTGTTGTGGGGGTTTTTTGTTTGTTTGGGTTTTGGTTTGTGTTTTTTTTTTTTAATTTTGTGTCTGTGTTTAGTATCTGGTCCGAATGTTTTCTGTAAAAAAACAACAGGAAAAGAAATCCTTTAATGTTTTAGCTCTTCAGAATAGTCCACTTGAATGCTCTCCCTCTCTGGTAAGTAATGGAATTAGACTTTCTAGTTTTCTCTCCCTGACCTTTCTGACTTTATCAGTGCATACTTGCCTTATTTCTATATACTCATCTATAATAATATGTAATCACTTCTACTTTGTGAACGACCTTTCGATTACAGTGTCTTTGCTACTGAAGCAGTTAAATACACCTTTTTGTATGCTCAACTTCTGCCTATGGTCTGAATTCATTAGCTGTTGTGTATACAGGACTTAGTGAGTTCCAGCTTACTATATTCCCTTTTGCTAAATCATATTTTTTTCCTAAGAGAAATATCTGACTTACTGAGATTAGCTTTTTAAAGCATATTATTTTCCTTTCTAGCCTTTTTTCTTACTATGTGCTCTCACAAAACCTACTTTCAGTATGCAGGTTCTTAAGTTCTTCCATTTCAAAGTCAGAAAATAAGTCAATTTACCTGAATATTATCTCTTTAGAATTTCTTTCACTCACTGAACTGAAATGTTAAACTTAATCCATTCTACTGCAGCCAACAAGCCTTGCAACTGTTTTTCTGAACTGATCAATCTCTGTATTAAATAGTTTGTATTTTAAACCCTTAACTGATATTAGAAAGTTGTTCTAGAACCTTGCCTTCTAATCTACTACCTAGCTGTTCTCATTATTTGTACATAGTTCTTTTTCCAGCTTCATTCTCTCTTCTACTTGTTTCTTTTCCTTGTGTTGCCTCCCTCTTTATTAAAAAGTTATATCAACAGTTTTTAAGGATATACTAAGCTTTATATGTTTACTGCATTGTATTTTTCAAAAAGTTTAAAATATTTAACATTCTATTCTATCTTGTCTTTCCACTGTCAATTGTTTTCCCACATCCTCTTTGCTTTTCTGTTTTGTTTTGCATTTGTTTTTTTCGCCTTCTCTTCAAGCATTCAGCAGGTCATCTCATCTTCATCTGAACTCAGAATGACCGTTTACAGTCTTGGTATACAGTAATGAGTTTTCATCTTTTTCCTGATGCAAGAGATGAATAAATCTATGAAACACTTTTGTGTTCTCTGGTTCCAGCTAGACTTCCAATATTCATATCTTTCATTTATATCATATTGTACATCTAGCAGTGAAGTAGATTCAACAAGATGGGGTTTAAGTTTGAATTTCTTTAAAGTTAAGTTCCCATTACTACGGAAGTTTGAGATCTGGGTTTGGGCAGTACTTGAATCCTCTGTGAAAGTCAGGCTCAACTTCTGGTCACTAGAGCCAAGGTAACTCCATTTGCATCAGTGTTGTAAGTAAACCATGTCTCTTAGAATTTAGCTCTTAAAAACTGGAGAGTCTTTTAGAATAATTTCAGATAAAGATTTTTCAACTCTCTGACAATCATGCTGAAAAATAATTCTACAGCATTTATCTCTTGCATTTAATGTATAAGACTGGCATGAATATAGGATAAAATTTAAGTCATTAGTTTACATGACAGAAGTCACTACAGGGATAAAAATCTCTGTATAACATTAAGCACTAAATGAAGCAGAGAAATCAAGTACTTAACATTAAATTTAAAAAAAAAAAAAAAAAAAAAGACAAACAGCAATGTGCTTAATTACATTGTAATTCAACTGTTTTGGGTTTGCATTAAAGTTGTACCTGTGGGAAGATTTCTTTAGCATCTCTTTCACACCAGCTGGAAAAAAACATCCAAATAATTTGTCGATAAAGTGACCAAGCACAAAAAAAATGCAACCAACCAACCAAATAAATAGTGGACAATAGAACATTATTTTATCTCATTGAATCTGAAAATTACTCTAAAATACTCAAGCATATGCACTTGATATGCATTCTCAGACTTTAATTTCTAAGTACCATTTATTATTCTGGTTTTGGAAAAAATGTCTTCAGTGGAGTCAGAATCAAACATAATAGGTTTTTCAGATGATATCTGCATTGATTAGTATGTTATTAAAATTATTATATTTTCCTGAATTATCTCTAGAAGATGTTGGGTCTTTAAATTTAATGTTAAAGTTTCTGGGAAATCCAGATAAGAAAAGAGTGAAGAAAATTAAGGATGTTTTTTCAGCCTACAGAAATTAGACTTTCCTTGATGAGATGGAGTAACTATACAGGAATACATCCACTTTGTCAGTCAAATCTGAGTCCACATTCCCTCATTTTCTAAGCTCCAGGCTAGCTCAAAGTGAGGGAAAATTGTCAGAGCCCTAATGCTAACTCCAATCTTCTTTCAGGTGCCTGGATCAGGCCCAAGCAAAGCCTGCTGTGCTACAGGCCAACACATCAGCAGATATTTTCAGTTTAGGACTTCTGGAGAACAGTGTGGAATCTCATACAGGGCATAAATGGCAGAATTTGGGCAGTGGAGGCTGAAGGGACTGAGTACAATGTGTGGCAAGAAGGGGAGTTGAGACAGTTTATGTCTTCATTTCTCAATCCATGAGTCAGTAATTAAAAGCTAATGTTAACTGGCTATAAATTAAATAAAGTTAATTTTCCAAAGTTAATTTAGTTAATTTTCCAAATTAAGACTACTTTCTTTTTTTTTTTTTCTTCTTCTTTTTTTTTTTTTTTTTTTTTTTTTTTTCCCCCCAGCAGCAAAACTGGCTGATTTAGGCCAAATCAATATACTGAATGAAAAAAGGAAAGGTCATGAGACTTGGCATGCTTGAGCCTGGCCATATGGTCCTCTGGCAGTGTAATTAGAGATCTAGTATTATATAGCTATGCCACATAAGTAACCAGAGATAACAATAATTAATAATTTATTAGTAGTCATGCAAATATTCAGCAATGCTGATTCTTCTGAGTGGTTATCAAAGAGAAAGCCATAACACAACTGTTAGAACAAGTGCAGCTTTCACTAGCATTGTAGGAACGTACAGCATGAACTTTAATACTAAGCCACACAGTGGTAATGGATGCATTTTCTGTCCTGCTTCAATGAGCAGCTATGGTGCTGCTCATTAGCTCTTATACAATGTTAATACCAGCTAACGACAGTAATGCTAGCGGTGGTGAGTTTAATAAATGAAGCTTCTGCTAAACCAGGTTTAGTAAATGAAGATTTAGATTTTCAGGAAAGATGTTTTAAAATATTCTTCTGTGTTTATAACTGAGATTGGAAATGTTGAATCTATAAACTGTAAAATACAAATAAGTCCCTGCTTTAAAATCTTTTTTTGTAATTGGTTCTATTACAGTGGTATAGATAAATCTGTAGAGTCTAGGGGCAAAATTGTATTTTCCTATTACTCTGCCCTCAGGCAAAATCTTTTTTTTGGTAGGTCATCATTGCCTTTCTTATGTTGCAGTAGATGTGAAACCAAATATTTTTGTTTTCCTAGCTGCAGATAACTCAGCATTGCTTGAAGTAATATTAAAATATCCATGTTCACTTTTTTTAGATGTGATTGGATGTTAGTGGTCCATTTCATGGGCCTATAAAGATGAAAAATATGGTTATTATTTCAGTTTAACTTATAGCATGTTCCAAGCATCTCTGGAATGATAAAAATAAGTTAAGTGCAGTCTTCAAGACTATGATATTTCTAAACCATTTACTAAAGCTCTTGAAAAACTAATGTTTTTTACAATTAGATTGCTATTTATCTTTAAGGTTTATAAAGACAAAGAAAAAATATTAAGAGATCCTGAATTTTTGCATTAATTGCTGATTTTATTGGCAATTGTATGTCCTCAGTGTCAAGAATTTAAATTAAGGCTGTTGATTGTCTTCATATGTTTAATTCTGAATGAGTGTACTGCATAAGAACATCCTGTTTATTGTTTCAGGAGCTGCGTGGTCTGAGCTAATGTTCTGCAGAGCCTTGTTTGTTGGTTTGTTTATTTGGTTTTTGTTGCCAGCTCTAATTCAAGCTAGATAGCTAAATTAATTGTTAACCAATAAGTGTCTTTCACATCATTAAATAAAATAGTGGTCCTACCCTAACTTCTGCTAAGTTACTTATACCCTAACTTCTGCTAAGTTACTTATACTCAGATAGGGTACTATCAAAACAGTAGCAAGGACTGAACAGATGGAACAACCACACCACTTCACTAATCTTATAGTTTTCTCCTGTTCCGTGACTGAAACAAATGTGCGGTACAATTTAGAAATACATGCTCATTTTTCCTCATGGGATTCACTTAGCCTTCCTATCTGCAGCAAAACATGTCGACTTCTTGCTCACCAATTATGGAATTAAATAGTAGCTCAGTGTTCCCTCAGGATAAACAGAACCAAAATAACTTGTGACTATATTGCTATCATACTAGTTATGTCCCAGGGGCCAAATGGAGAGTGAACAGGCAGAGATAGTTGTAGTATTTCCTAATTTTTTACTGCTTCGCATTCAGCACTAGTAGTGATCTTTTAATGTAATTTTGTTTGTAATACTAAGAAATTGAATTAGCTTACTTGCCTGTGTGCCTGTTAGTTGTCTTTTAGACGCAGAGAATCTAATCAAAGCAGAAGAACTCCTTTTATTTGTTTTTGCTCTTGGTTTTCGCTCTAAAGTGCTGTAGCATTCTTATTTCTTTTATAGGTTTGTCAATCATTCTTTTCAGGATTCTTTGCTTGTGGCATCTGAATTTTTTTTGCTCAAAGTTTAAGAGTCCTTTTTTTTAACATCACTTGTCCACCATTTCTTTTAGTTCCAGGAATAGAACATTATTTTGTAGTGCCTTATCTTTCATTTATTTTCCTGAGTACTGAGTGTTCAATTGAGGTAATTGATCATACCAGAATTATTGCACATGTCAGGGTTACATTCCAATTCTTATTTCAATTATTATTTTAATTTTCACTGTGTGTTTTAGTAAAATCTGTTTATAGCACTATTACAGTGTGCTTGGATTAAATCTTCCTACTTCTTTTACAGCTACTACTATATAAAATGAGTAATACTGAAGCTACAGTAATTTGAAAAAAGGAGAGTAAATACTACAACTTAAATTAATATAGGTCTATGTGTAAAAGGCATCATATATTTCTAAAAGTGATATAGATATAGATACATAACTACATGCGTACATATGTATATGTGCCTACGTATACAATTAGGCCCACTGCTATCAGAATCACTGAATGTTCCCATATGAAGTGAGAGTCTTGCCAGATCATGGAGGCACAATGTGGATCCACTGAGAAGAAATGTTGGTTGCCTCAAGGCCTCTGTGTGAAGGAGAGGTAGAAACAAAATCTTCTCCCCTAATAAAGCCCCATGGAGCTGAATTCCTCCCATATTATAGGATGGTGACAGATAGATAAGCATTTTAGATTTATTTATTTCAAAACAACTTCCAGACGTCATGCAGGTGAGAGGTTATCAGATTTCAGTGATGGGGATGAAGGGAATAAGGACAGCTTCATCAGTAAAGCCTGGATCAATACATGACTTCAAAACCGCCTCTGTCATGTAGAAATTAGTTAGGCAGTGCAGCCTGTGTATAGGGCAAAGTTATAACAGATGCAGGACCTAGAGGAAAAAAGAAAAGTCATTCACAATAAGGTGTGTTTTTTTTGTAATTCTATGCCTCAATTCAGTAGGCTAGCCAGAATTGCCCAAGGAAACAATACCGGCACAAACAAATTAATTACTGCACGGTCCCTGTACATATCTTAGAGGAATTTGGTTTTGTATTCATCTGACATAACATACAGTAAATGTTTCTGTGGGCCATATTGATTGTTTTTACAAACTAGACCATTTAGAATGATGGTCCAATATTTTAACTACAGAGGGTAGCAGCTGAATTATATAAAGTCTTCTGTCTTAATGGTAGTTTGTCCCCAAGACTTTTCTTTTGGATGCTTTTTGCTGGATTACATTAATATTTCATAAGAAAAGCAAAATGTACAGAGGAACCTGGTAACAATGTTAGTCTCTAAAACTACTCAAAAGAGAGCAGTCTGTTTCAGTGTTCTTAGTAAGAATTTTGGACAATTATATGTTGAGGCTTTGCACTATGGATTATGTATGTATTTAACCTGATAAGTTAGTTATAATAGACTGCATTCTTCCATCTTTCCACTAAAAATTTATTTGAAGAGCATCTGACACAGTATTTCTCATAAAACATTAACTTTGAAAGCACTGAAAACTGAGGTTTTTAACTGGCATTCAGTTCTCTATTTTTGTGCACAATGTAATGCATACTTACATATTTAACTGCACTAGAAATAATTTCAAAAGAAATTAAAAATTAAAATTCTCTTTAAATAAAGTAAAAGTTAAATAGAAAAACTGATGGGTTTGCTTTAAAAAGCAAACAAACAAACAACAACTACAAAGAAAAATAAGTAAAATAAAAATAAAAAGTAAAAAAGCAACAACCTGGTCTATCTAGTGTATGTCAGATTGATTTTGGCCTGTTAATTCCCCCTGTAACTCTGAAGGATAGGGACCCTTTCATTTTGTATAGACACAGTCACATGTGCCTGAAAGGGCTCTTAAAGGCTTCTGAAGGGTCCTTTCACAAATTATTTTCACCAAATTACTTCTGAGAACTGTGTTACACTTAGAAATAGTGTTGAAGGCCTGAGGGTTACGGTAAGAGTCTGCTTTCCCCCTACCTGTTGTGACCTGTCAGATATTCCACAAATAATTCCCCTGAGGGTTTTAGGGCCTCTGCTTGCTTGCAGAGCTCTCACCCTTGCTTTCCAGCTGGTAACAGTAGCTCTCCAACAAAAGGATTCAACAAAGACAAAAAGTTCAAGCTTTGGGGGTGATGATAGGTGAAGAAGGAATTTTTCCTTAAGTTATATCTGTAAGCTATTAGCAGCTTTATTTGTTTGTGTCACTTTCTTCTGCAATTTGAAGTGCAGTTGACTTCCTGGGAAGAGTTGAGACATTTTTCTAATAAATCCATCCAGAGATGTAGGGTGCTGACCTCCCCTTCTTCCTTTTGAGCAAGTTTATATTCCCATTGTGTGACCTTTTGCTCTGTAGATCTAGTTTTCTACAAGATAGCGGGAGTGTTTTCTGACCTATGGTGAATTGGGGAATGTGAAGTAGCTTGTAGATTCTTTTGGATACACTGCCTGCTTTACAGTTGTAAAGCACTGGGTCAAAAACCTTGGTTAACCTGAAACTGGGAAGCAAAGTCAAATGGCTTGACCAAGCTGACACAGAAAGCCTGTAGGCAGTAACTGTTGAATTCAGTTTTATTTAGTCAGGTATTCACTCTGATATCTTCATAGAATCATAAAATAATAGAATGGTTTGGGTTGGAAGGGACATTAAAGATCACCTAGTTCCAAGCACCCTGCCATGGGCAGGGACACCTCTCACTAGACCAGGATGCTCAAAGCTCCCTCCATCCTGACCTTGAACACTTTCAGGGATGAGGCATCCAAAACTTCCCTAGACAACCTGTTCCAGTGTCTCACCACCCTCACAGTGAAGAATTTCTTCCTAATGTCTAACTTAAGTCTAACCTTTTACAGTTTAAAGCCATTACCCCTTGCTCTATCACTACATGCTCTAATAAAAGTCCCTCCCTTTCCTGTAGGCCCCATTCAGATACTGGGAGGCCTCTACAATGTTTCCTCGGAGCCTTCTCTTTTCCAGGGTGAATAACCTCAGCTCTCTCAGCCTGTCTTCATAGGAGAGGTGCTCCAGCCCTCTGATTGTCTTTGTGGCCCTACTCTGAAATCACTCCATGAGTTCCATGTCCTTCATGTGCTGGGGGCTCCAGACTTGCACACAGTGCTCCACATGGGGTCTCACAACAGTTGAGCAGAGCAGAGGAATCACCTACCCTGACCTGCTGGCCATACCTCTTTTGTTGCAGCCCAGGATATGGTTGGCTTTCTGGGCTGCAAGCATACAATGCCAGCTCACTGTGAACTTCTCATCAACTGGTATTTTGCTGCTTTGCTATTGAAAGATTACCTACCTAATTAAAATTTTTTTAAATTTAAATTATTTAAAAAAAAAAAAAATTAAATTAAAATTAAAAATCAGTTTTTAAGAATCAGATCTATTTTCCTTACTGTAAACACATGAGAATTTTTCAGACAATAGAGAAAAATGACTGAGAAACTGATCCATAACCCTTCAATTTTTTTTACCATTTAAGATTACCTAGGATGATAGGTTATATTAACATATTTTCCATCAATTATTTAGCTCTTGGCTTTAAATGTTCAATGGCAATGGATGTTAGTGCACTATATTGGCCTAAAATTAAGTTTTGTAGTGCACATAAAAGCAGTTGCAGAAAAAAATGTTTCAGTGATCTTTCACTAGCAATGAGATAGGATCTAAAGTACAATTTCCATCAATGGTAGCATGAATTTCATTAGTATTCTGAAGTTAATAATGCAATTGTAAAATTATTGGTTAGTAATAGTGAATTTCATCTATAATCAGTAAGCATTTAGCATTGCACTTTCTAAATATATAAACATACATTAATTTCCTAGGACTTAGTAAAAAGCTGTTGGGCCATTGTGCTGTTCACTGAGAGTCATTTGGGAACTGTAAGATTACATGGCTCTAATTAAGTGAAATATCTGCAAAGATAATACATTCTTGTGTAGAAATTGGTGTATATTAGCACTTCAGTATTTGACATAATATGAATTGGTACAATATAAACTATATCCAAACAGTGTAGATCAGGTTTAATTGATTTTTTAAGTTTGTCAGAAATTTAATTTAAAAGTACTCTGAAAATCTTCATAGCTTTGATCTGCACTGTGGAACTTAGTTTTAGAGGTAAGATTGTGTTGACACACAGGGATACTATCTCTCTGTCCCTCTAAAGCCTACTTTTCAAGGGTAGAAAATACATATTTTTAGGCCAGCAATATTCCCAAATTGTGAGAAACTACATCAGCATTATCAGTGTCTCAAAATAAAAAAGTAAATAAAGGTAATCAAAGTAGGAAAGATAATTGTATCTGGCATATCACTGGATTCCTCATTTTAAAATGTTCATGCTAACCACTTAGTCTGATTTCTTAAACAAATAAATATCCCACTGGTTTTAAATACTAAAAAATTATGGTATAAGTGCGTTAGCCCTGTAAATGGTTAACTTCATGCACTTAAAAAATTGGGGAGAGGGAGGGTTATACATTTTTACTCTAATGAGTCAAAAATTTATGAACCACATTACCGGTTTTTCTTTCAAAACTCCTTCCTCATTCAGAACCTTGATAGATATGCACGGCCATGTAATCAAAGCAAACTAAGTGTTTCAATCAAGTACATACAACCTAAACCTTCTCTGGCACCACTTGAGGCCATTTCCTTTCATTTCTGTTATTTGTTTCTTGGGAAAAGACACCAACCCCGCTTCAGTACAATCTCCTTTCAGAAAGCTGTAGATAGTGAGAAAGTCTACCCTCAGCCTCCTTTTCTCCAGGCTAAACAACACCACTTCCCACAGCCACTCATAAGACTTGGACTGTAGACCCTTCACCTGCTTTGCTGCCCTTCTTTGGACTTGCTCCAACACCTCAATGTCTTTCTTGTAGTGAGGAGCCAGAAACTGAACACAGTATTTGAGGTGCCAAATACCACCTCCCTACTCCTGCTGGCCACATGGCTTCTGATACAGCAAATGTTTATTTGGATATAAATGCAAAGATCAATATCTGTCCTCCGTACAAGTGATGTAGAACCTCTCTGTTTTTTCCAAAACTGTAGGTAAAATGGACTTCTGAAAGGACTCCAAGTCATAGCCCTGACCTGTTCCTGTATAGACTGTAAGACTGAGAAAGGGTGACTGCCGTAGGTGGATGTGTATTTTGCAAGTTCTACCAGGCAGTTCAGTGTCTGTACTGCCAGCTTCTCATCTCTGTGTCCCCTACTTTTCTCCTTCTTCTGTACTGCACTGTAGATGCTCTGCTTTTTCTGCAGATCTCTTCCATGGTTGCTGTGCTGAGTGCAGCTTTGCAGTGTGAACATATGAATCAACAACTCACCGTGTAGCACAGGACTATGTACCAGCCTCACAGAGCAGAGCTGCAAAGCCTTCCACTGAGCCAGTCCTCTTGGTGAAGTGGGGTTCTGCAGAGCACAGTGTCTTCAGTGGGTCCCCTGTTGAGAACAGAGATACCTCTCCATCATCTCTCTTATATAAGGTGTCGGAGTGGGAAAACTCAGAGTGGCAGTACTGTTCAAATGTCTGATGTTTCATGGGGATCTAACTAATGAAACAAGATCAGTTTTCCAAAGTCTTTCTAGAGAAGCTAAAATTCAAAGTTGTGAGGGAGTACAAGAATGCATGTCAGAATACGAGAGGAAAGTATTTGGTGCAAAGGTCTCAAAGAGGCATACAAGAGATCCAATGGCAGACGGGTTTGAGCTTGATTGGCATCTATTTAAGGACTGTGCAGTGTGGAAAAGTCTTTAGAGTTTAAGTAGATTGCTTATAAATAAAGAGATTCAGAAAAACACTACGAACCTCCCAATACATGCTTCTATTTGAAGCCTAATTGAACATTATAAAGTAGCTCATTGGTAGCCAGTAATGAGTTTATATTTTGCATTTTGTCCAGTGATTCATTAAATGAGGCATGTTGAGGCAACAAAAAAAATTTTTGTTTTGAACGTAAGTTCAAGAGTATAACCAAAAGCAGTGTAAGAGAATATTTTTCTTATCAAGCTGCTCTGCTTTCCTTCTGGAGTAATAATGTAAAAATGATGTGTTGGTTATTTTCCTCTAAAAATCTGTTGACAAAGGACCTAATGTATATAAGTGAAGGAATTTTAGTCAAATAGGGCTAGAGATTATAAAAAACTCTTTCTTTTACATGTCTCTGAAAACCAAGGTTGCTTTAAAACTGTACTAGAAGCTTTTTTTTTTTTTTTTGGCTCTCTTTCAACAAAAACTACAACCTATAAGCTTTCAACACATATTCTAGAGATTGATGAAGTATTAAAAAGGAAGTCGTTAGTCTTTTATATGAGTTGTACTTTATTATTAGTATGTCCTCATGTGGTTATAGATTTTTAAGGATCTACTATCTAAGTCAATAAATTAAAAGAGCACTTTCAATTTCTAGAAGCTCAGTTCTAGCTATTACTGGAAAGGTTTTGGCCTATTTCAACTGTATATCATAATTATGCCATAAATATTACTACTAAGTAAAGCATAAAATTAAATCATACATATAATGTCACCGTTGAAGCATATCAGGATATTTAAAATTTTAAACTACATGAAACTGTTCCTATTATATCAATGGTACTTCTAATTTCTATTTGCCTTTCTTTTTTCTGACACACTTACTTTCACTTTTATTTATATAGGAACTATAAACAAATAAATAAAAAGTAATATATAAACAAAATAAGCTGAACTTGTGGTGCTATTTTTCAGTAAAGGCCTTTTCAGAGACATTTTGTCAATCCATGTATGTTAGATATTATCACATGTATTGATTTTACTGAGCTTTTCTTTATGAACCAAACTGAAAATATTACAATACCTTTACAGTCACAGTTTAGTGAAAAATCTTTTCAGCTATTTGTTAACAGTAATCTGTCTTCAGGTATCTAAATATAATAAGTGCTGAGATGTATCTGAATTATTTGGTAGTTTTTACTTTCACGTTATATTATTTTTAAGATTAATTACTATCACATCTGGATAGATATCTGTAATACTATTAAATAAGGCAAGTATGCAACTAAGGGAAGAATATTGCAACTAGTCTACACTGCCATTGAATATTTTAAATAAACATAATAATATATATAGTATATATTTCTTCCACCCTTGATCCAAATTTACCTTTATTTCCTTTAGCTAGTATTTAAGCTAGTATTTAAAGGCGATTGGTTATTTTACACTTTACCACAAATTGACAGAGAATTTTCTATTGTCTGAAAGATACAGTCAGAAGCTCTCACACAATTCTAAAATATCTCTGTTGGTTAAAAATGTTGCTCTTTTTAATTCAGCTTTTCTTCATTTTATTATTTTGCTGCAAAGTCATCATATTGGGTAGGGCACACCTAGGAAGAATGTAAAGAGCAAATATCTAGGAGTTAAAGAAAATAACCAAAGCTCAATTATTTTAAAAACTACAATTATGTTTTTTTGGTGGTTTTTTTTTTAACCTGGAAGTGAGGCTGGTTTCTGATGGAAATTAATACTGGTTTTCCACTCTATAACAGAAGAGAACTTTGATAACTATATAATGTTTGTGAAATTAAAATAACAAAGACTGGTATTTTTAATGATGCTTACTATTTATTAGTAGACCAATACTTGTCAACTCACATTTTTTGTTTCTGTTCTACTGCCAAACATAGTGGAGCACTGTTAGGGGTCATAGTGTTCATAATATTAGTAGAATTAAGATAAAAGTCTGTGTCATTCTCCACTATTACCTCTGATTTTCCTTCTCCTTTCTGTCTTCTCTTCCTCTGCCATTCTTTTCTCTATGTACAGGAGTTTGGGATACTGACAAATTTGTTAGATGCCACATTAATTCCCTATATACATGTGGTCTTCCATTAGTGTGGACTAAGATTCTGTTGTTCTGCCTGTTTTACAGTATGTATGAAAAAGGTGTTGCTATGCATCTCATTTGATATTTAATAAATTTCGATTGCAATTATGTAGGGTTTATACATAGTATTTCTACCTGATACCATTTTGAAACTGCCTCAAATCTGGGGAAAACATTTAATTCATGAGGAGAGTGAGAAGAAAATCTCTTTTATTGGTCCAACCTGTTTCTACATATCTTCACTGGCCTCATAGACCTTTTCCTGGCACAACCTGTCATGGTGTGAGTCACTTACTAGAACAGGTTTATGGCACTGCAGAATGCTACAGCTAGGTGAAACTAAATTTTTATTAAGCTTATTAAAAGTTTGTTCTTTGGAAATTATTTGAGGTTCAGATTGTGGGTACGGTTTTGCAGGGTTTTCTGCTCTCCACACCACCACCCCCAGCCACATCTCGCTTCAGGAGATCACTTCTAACTTTCACACAAGATTAGGACTGGAATAACTTTGTCAATCTGCAGGCACCAATCACTTCTGCACCAGTAAACAAGAAAAAATATTTTATTTCAGAAACCTAGCCACATTCTTCTGAACAATAGATATACCAGCTTGTTTACATTTCTGCTGAAACAGAAAAAAAGGAGAGTGTTGACTTGAACACATACATGAAAAACCTTATTTACTATTTGAATGCTGTATGCAGTAACAACTATTAGAAATTTATCTTTCCAAACAAGTAGTTATCTGTTTTCAGCTGGGATAGAGTTAGTTTTCTTATTAGTAGCTTTTACAGTGCTGTGTTTTGGATTAAGGATGAGAATAATGTTGATAACACACCGACATTTTAGTTGTTGCTAAGTAGTACTTAGCCTAGGAACTTTTTGCTTTCCCATGCTCTGCCAGCAAGGAGATGCACAAAAAGCTGGGGGGGGACCACATCCAGGACAGGTGACCCAAACTACCAAGGGCATATTCCATACTATATGATGTCAAGCTCTGTATGTAAACTGAGGGCAGCTGACCAGGGGGGACTGATCACTGCATGGGGACTGGCTGGGCATTAATCAGTGGGTGGTGAGCGATTGCATTGTGCATCATGTGTCTTCTTGGGGTTTATTTCTGTTTGTTTGGTTGTTGCTGTTTGTTGTGATTTTTTTTATCTTCCTTTTCATACATTTGTTATTATTATCATTATTAGTAGTAATAGCATTTTCATTTTGTTTCAATTATTAAATTGTTCTTATCTCAACCCATGAGTATTGCCTTTCTTTTTTCCACTTCTCCTCCCTGTCCCACTGTGGGAAGGAGGAGTGAGTGCTTGGCTGCATAGTGCATAGTTGCCAGCTGGGATTAAAAAACAACAGTGGTACAGATGACTGAAAAGATCAAATGGCCTTTGACTGACACTGACCATCTGGGAGGAAAGCTGCCCTTCTTTTGTAATAAAAAAACCAGGCAGTGGCTCTGTAGAATTATGAATACTAAAGAATAACATTCAACAGGGGAAAAAAAAAAAAAAAAAAAAAGGTAATGCAGGCAGGTATTAAAGATGGTCTTTAGGTAAAAATGGAAGATGCAGCCAAGGTTATTAAAAACTCCAATATTAACTTTTAATATCTTACTGAATTCTAATGGTAAGTCTTTCATAAGTTTGCATTAAGCATGCATTTATTTATTCACAGACAAGGAAAGAATGGTACTTTATGTTATGGGACAGAAAAATTAGAGTTCATGTTATTTTATTTCTTTAAATCATTCAGGTGAGGCATTAAATGCTATAGTCCATATTGTAGATGTGAAAACATCTCATGCTGTGAAAAAGAATCAAAGCTGATACCAGCTACCAAATTTAATGGTAAATATATTTTTAATAATTTTTTGTTTTGTTTTGTTCCATTTTTTCCCGGACTTAGACTCATAGATTTCTCTAGGCAAATTAAATTTAACACCTCTAGGAATGGGTTTATAAATTTCTACAGCTTTTATCCTTGTTCACTCTGGAAAATGTCCCCCTATTTAGAGTTTAGAAACTCCATTTACTAAAAAAAATGATGTGTCTATGTACAAATAGTCCGTCAGCTGACCTGCTGGAGAGCAGTGTAGGAGAAAGGGACCTGGGAATCCTGGTAGACAGGAGGATGACCATGAGCCAGCAATGTGCCCTTGTGGCCAAGAAGGCCAACGGCATCCTGGGGTGCATTAGAAAGGGTGTGGTTAGTCGGTCAAGAGAGGTTCTCCTACCTCTTTATTCTGCATTGGTGAGGCCGCATCTGGAGTATTGTGTCCAGTTCTGGGCCCCTCAGTTCAAGAAGGACAGGGATCTGCTTGAGAGAGTCCAGCGCAGAGCTACAAAGATGATTAAGGGAGTAGAACATCTCCCTTATGAGGAGAGGCTGAGGGAGCTGGGTCTCTTTAGCTTGGAGAAAAGGAGACTGAGGGGTGACCTCATTAATGTTTACAAATACGTAAAGGGTGAGTGTCAGGGAGATGGAGTTAGGCTTTTCTCAGTGATGACCAGTGATAGGACAAGGGGTAATGGGTGGAAATTGGAGCATAGGAGGTTCAAGGTGAATATACGAAAAAACTTTTTTACTGTGAGAGTGACAGAGCACTGGAACAGGCTGCCCAGGGAGGTTGTGGAGTCTCCTTCACTGGAGACATTCAAAACCCACCTGGATGCGTTCTTGTGTGATGTGCTCTAGGTGACCCTGCTCTAGCAGGGGGGGTTGGACTAGATGATCTTTCGAGGTCCCTTCCAACCCCTAAGATTCTATGATTCTATGATTCTATGATTCTATGATTTTAAAGATTATAAAGAGCATTGAGGTGAACTTGCATCCAGCAGAGTTCCAGAACACCAGAATCTGACCATACTAACATACTACCCTGAGCACAAAGAAATCTGGGAACAATATTTTATGGATAAGCAATATACAAAAATTTAAGCCATTTCAAAAAATAATTTAAGAATATTTGCCAGGTACAATTCTGAGTCACTTTTTTCAGTAGCTTAAACACATCAAAGAGAGAATGAGCAACTTTTGATCTGTAACTAGTGAAAAATTAAGAAGCAGCACTCATTGCTTACCTTCCTTTTCTTTGTTAGTTGATATGAAAAAGGAGAGGAACTGAAGAACAATTCCTGAGATGGCAGAAAAAGTTTATTTCAGCAAACCTGTGGCAGTTTGCAGAAACTAAGGATCTTTCTCTTGGCCTTTTCCAAAATAACATGAGACAACATAATTTTGGGCAATTCACTCTTAGGTCAGCCTGATTCGCATTCTACTTTTTCCTCTATCAGAAGTAGAAACTTCTCAGTAAGAAATAACTTATTTTTGAGACATGTGCCAGAGCTAGAATTGTTTTTATCCTAAGTGGGTATTACATTCATAGTATGGAAGCAATGCTATATATATATGTTAGACATCAGTCCTAAGTTACATATTTTAATTATTTTAATTCTTTTTCTAGAGTCAGACTGCTGCAACTTGTTAGTTTTTTTAAAAAACTTTTTATTTTTTTCCTTCTCATATGCACATGCATTCCCTCATAAAAAACTGCTGGGGATAAGCCTATTACTAGCTAACCCTTTAAGAATCTTCACTTCCCTCAAATGCTTAGTTCTGAGATGTTTCTCATAATTTTCATTGCCAATTCCTGTGCATGTGTCTAATTTAGAAAAGAGCTCTGCACTTCCAAATTATGCTAGGATTTTTTTTATATTTTTTTTTATGCTGGCAGTTTGACATACTCTCTTTTCTATTATTATTATTATTATTATTATTATTATTATTATTATTATTATTATTATTATTATTATTATTATTATCTATAATGTAACAGCTCACCTTTTATAGCTGTCTTAAGGTCCCCATGGACTAAGCCATTACTATGTTGACCACAGCTGACATCTACAATAATAAGAGAATTTTTCATTTCAGCAATTTCCTTTGCTATTTTAGATCTTATCTACTCAAGGTTCATTTTTCTCTGAAGACCAAAAGGTACTTTAGTATGCAGATGACTCCTAGAAGCAATCTATCTGTCTTCTCAAATTTTGTATTTAACAGGTAATATCACTAAGGATCTTATGACTAACGACAGGCTGAATCATTTCTGTTAGTACTGCATCCCTGTGCTGAGTTCATGCTAACACAGGAAAGGTATAAAACTAAGATTTTAGGTGACACTGTAATTTCTCATTTCAGCACAGGAAAAAATTCTTTTTTTCTTTTACCAGCATAATTATAGTGATATTAATAAGATACCACAACAGGTGTATATACATATATTATTGTGTGTATATATATGTGTATGTATATATATATGTATATACACACACACACATCTTTTGCCAAAGATGCTCTGCCCTTCCACATCTGTTGCAAGACCTCTTAGTTCCTGAACAAAATCCCAAAGTTCCCACCCCCATTCCTGCCCCTTCCCTTCCTGCCCCTTCCCGCTTTCCCCTTTCTCTTTCCCTGTTTGTGTTTCTTCCCAGATGTGACTTTTGAACTATTTTTGAGGTTGTGATATGAGGATGTGTCTCTACTTCAACGTTGTTAATATTGGGTATTAATTACTAGATTCTAAAATATAGAGGATTGAATATTATTTGCATTTTTATTTTATTGCAGATAATAGAGTATCTTTCCCATTGGACTAAGCAATTACCACAGTCACTCCTAATGAAGTTGATGAGATTTGAAATAAAGTATTTTCATTTATTTCCTTTCAGTTTCTGGCTTGGACCTTCAAATGGTAAGGCATTCCTGCCAGGAGAGTTTTCCTGTCCTTAAGAGCTGTTGTGAGATGAGCCTGCACTGAAGTTTTTAGTTCCTACATCTGGTGGCACAAATGACATGTTGTAAGTTATTTTATTAATGTTTTTAATGTTCATATTTAATTTTCATATTTAATGATCAGTAACATAATGGTAGTTTTATATCTCTGTTGTTGTCAGAGATTACAATGTGAGAGTTTTGGATTACACACTTGGGAACGAAAAAATCATTAGAATGTAAAGAGCAAGTATCTAGGAGTTAAAGAAAATAACCAAAGCTCAATTATTTTAAAAACTACAATTATGTTTTTTTGGTGTTTTGTTTTTTTTTAACCTGGAACGGGCTAACCAGAAAGGTTGTGGAATGCCCTTGGAGATTTTCAAGCCTTAGCTAGACAAAACCACAGCTGGCCTTTTCTAGTGTTGGGCATAGCCCCATTCTGAGTAGTCGCTGACCTACATGAACTCCATAGACATCCCTCCCAATCAACACTTCTATCACAC
Organism: Apus apus; assembly: GCF_020740795.1. NCBI lineage: Eukaryota > Metazoa > Chordata > Aves > Apodiformes > Apodidae > Apus > Apus apus. The sequence goes on from NC_067282.1 coordinate 162,081,161, forward strand.
TGTGGTGATGCTGTGTCTCAGTAAAACAGAAAAGGTAAAAAGAGTCAGCTGCCATCACAAGGGCATTTTATCAGGATAAGCATCCTGTAGAATTACAGCCTTTAGACTTGATTCCCAGGAACAGCAGTATCACACCAACATACTGTGCTAAAAAGGGATTATTAGAAAATTAATCAATCCTTATATGTGGGTGACAGAGTAGAGAGAGGTATATCACAAACCTTAGTTTCTCTATTTTCAGGGCTTATTATGGTCTAATAAGGAGTTGCACCATTGATTTCTCTGGTCTGTCTGCAAGTTGCATGGTTGTATCCTTGTGACCTGAGTCAAACAGCACAGCCTTGGCAGGACAGACAAGGAACTTGATCTTGTGCTTGTTAAGGCAGTCTCTAAATCTCAAAGGGTCATTCATGGTCAGCCTTATGTAACTGGCATATGTTAATGGAGTTATAGCTGATATAACTGTAAATTCATTGTTTCTTCTTGTGCTATTTCTGCTATTCCTCTGCATAACTGAGAGAGCATAGTGCTTCTGTTCTTGTATTTTCACGTATCACTAACGAATGCAGACTCACCAAAAAAAACCTATTTAAATTGTGTGGTCTCCTCAAGTGTCTTTATCCTAATAAATGCTCCTTGGTGCATTATTGAGATTCATCAGTGAATGTAGGAAAAGAAAAATTTCATTTTTATATTCTCTCTATTGCTGATAAATCAAAAATGTTCATAGGTTAAACTTAAATAATACCCACATTGTACAGGAATCTGCAGCAAAGAAAATGGATGTTACTTTGTGGAATGACTGTATAAAATGAAATATTTAGATAGAGATTAAAAAACCTCCTAAAAAGAGCATTCATCACATTTTTCTTTTAATAAGAATGCTGTCATACTTGTATATGCTAATGCTATTTCTGCTCTTCAAATAAAACACTGTGCAGGGATCAGTGTTTCAGGTAAACAGTGAGCAAACTCAATACTTCTCTGTGACATCTCAATTGTAGTCTGCATTTTATCTCCTTTTTGATACAGATAAACTCTATTACTGTGCCCTGCCTGCTTAAATGAAAGATACATTTTTCTTCAAGATTGAGCAGATCAGAGGGCCATAAAATATTAATGATGAAAGCTTGGGGAATTATATGTGTCTGTGACTATAGGTTTATCTTGTTGGCAGAGTTTTCTCACTCTAACCTGTTTCTTTTGTGTGATCTCCATCAGAAATTATATACTGTAAAAAATATTATGTCTGTTCAGATTAAAATATATGGAGTTTTTCAGATCAGATAAAGGGCTTGAATTTTTTATTCAATGATTCAAGTTTATTTAACAGCTTTATGAATTTTGCAGCAGTTTTGCTATTCAAAAGCAGAGCTGTTTGCCAGTAATGCCATTTCCTTTTATTTCTCCTCCTATCACATTGCTCTGCAGAATGCTGTTCCTCACATGGAGCTAGAGAAATGGATAGAAAAACAGGGAAACAAAATGACAGCTTCATTTCTAATCTTGTGCCAAAACAGGGAAAGAATACTTAACCAGCTAGTTGCTGTGGTGGTTATAATGCAGGACAAGCTGTTTACACACTTCTAGTTTTTGACTCATCCCTGTTACTTGATAATTAAAGGGGAAAGGGAAGTGATCATGCCCTTTTCCTTTCCAATTTTTTTTTTTTTTTTTATCCCATGTGTTTGGGGCTTCCTTATCTTAAACTAAATTGTGTCAAAACTTCTGTCCAAAAGGCTGGAGGACTGACCGACCCTCTTCTTTGGTTGAGGGGTATTTTTCTTTACATTCCTTTTTGCACTATCTCATACTTTTTGATTCATGTCTTTGTTCGTTAGCTGCTGTTAACATGAGATAGTTAAATAAAAGCAACTCCTGGGTTGAGGAGGCAGCCATGGTTTTCAAATTAATGTTAACCTGTGAAGGATACATTTTAATTAATTTTCCACATAGCAACATGAATAGGAATGGGTATCCTGATACCACAATAAAGAATAAAAAGAACTACATAAGAACAGGTCATGCTAAAAATCCATGAAGGACACGCTGCCCCTGTAAGTAGTCTGTGACCATGTGGATTTTTACGTCCTGCATAAATTAATTATAGCACTAGGAATATTTTGTAATTTTAATTCCTGCTTGAATCATGCTGCTTGCTGTGAATGTTACTTCCATGTTATTTTGTTTACTACTGTGACAGGATTTTATAAAGTTGCTTAAAATAAAATTTGGAAACATATTTCTACTTGTCTAGACCCCTAAAAAATTACAGAGTCTCTAAAGATGGGAATCACCTCACCTAACTTTGATCTTGCAGCAGCAGAATAAATGGATAGGGACAGTTTGCCTCTTCAGAGTACCTTTCTTAAATAGTTATCTTAGTATTAGTTTAATGACTTTATAATGAGTACTTACGTAAGTAGCTTAGTTTACACAACCAACACTTAGGTGACTAAAACAATAGGATTAACTCTTTCCTAATGATTGACAGCATTACTGCTTCTGGTGACGTTACTCTCAGCCAGCTTCAGGGTGCTGCTTTCATGGCTCAAACTGTGGGAGTTAGTGACACAGGAGTTAATTCTTGGGTTTATGTCTTCCCAAGACCTGATTTTACATTGGAAACTCCAGTCTGTCTTTTTTATTATCCTATTGAAAAAAAATTCCTATCAAAACTCCTTGTTAAATTTATTCTTCCACCAACAATGGAGACTTGAATCTCGTGATCTTCCAGCCCCAGACTCCCTCAAATTCATTGTCCAATGTTGTCTCCTACTCTATCTCTCTCTCTCTTTCCCTCTCTCTCCTTGGAATTCAGCAATTTGACATTTCTCTAGTCTCTGGAATATAGCCCCAGGTTCCAAATTTGATGTAGTATCTGGGTTCCACATCCACTTTTCTTTTTGTCAGTAGCTTCCCATGTGTGCTGATCCTGGTGTGCTGAGAGTATTCCAAGACTCAGGAGTAAGGAGTGTCTCATGGGATATAAGCAGGACATTCTCATGCTCTACTGGAAATCCCATTCTTGTGGAACATTTTTAAAAGTGTACTTTCCATTATTATGATAATGACATTTTTCGCAAAATGTTGGAAATGTTCCCTTATGAGGAAAGGCTGAGGGAGCTGGGCCTCTTTAGCTTGGAGAAGAGGAGACTGAGGGGTGACCTCATCAAAGTTTACAAATACATTAAGGGGGAGTGTCAGGTGGACAGAGCCAGGCTTTTTTCAGTGATGTCCAGTGATAGGACAAGGAGCAATGGGTGCAAACTGGAGCATAGGAGGTTCCATGTAAATATCAGAAAAAAACTTCTTTACTGTGCAAGTGACAGAGCACTGGAACAGGCTGCCCAGGGAGGTTGTGGAGTCTCCTTTGCTGGAGACATTCAAAACCTGCCTGGACAAGTTCCTGTGTGATGTACTCTAGGTGACCCTGCTCTGTCAGGAGGGTTGGACTAGATGATCTTTCGAGGTCCCTTCCAACCCCTAAGATTCTGTGATTCTGTGAAATGTAAGGTTCAGGAAGACTTGATACTTTGTAAAAGACACTGTTAGTTTCATCTTCAGGTGACCAGAAATCCTACTGCACAACACAGTTCTGTCCTGTGCCCTTTGTATTTCATAGATCAGTGCTAAGCTGGCAGCAGTGGATAAGAACACTAGTCCATTGTGTCTAATTGTTCTTATCCCTACCAAACCATCTTTCCTTTTTTTAAAAAAAACCCACAAACTTTGTGGGGTTTGTTTGTCTATTCAAAAAATAAAATTAAATACCAAGTTATATGTTTCACAAATAGAAGAAGAATCAAGCAGTTAACTATGTCATCTTGGTTTTTGCATAGCATTAAATGAAATCACACTGCTCAAATTTTCTAATTACCAGTACGCTGCATGGAGGAAGTCTTTCAGTAATTAACCTTTCAGTTAATCAAAGTACATTTTCTGCTTCTTTCCATCTTCAACCTATTTTATGTTTTTCCTTTCTTTATTTTTTTCATCTTCTGCTTTGTACTCTAGACCTTGCCTTTGATATAATAAGATCAAGTCCCTGATTCACAGCTATCAAAATTTTGAGCTACACTGTAAGATGACAGACAAAGCAGGGTAAAGCTTATTTTAATTCTAATATTCTGAATTAAAATATCACTTTTAGTATGATAGAAAAATAACTCCCATGAGCCATTTATCTTGGCTAAAATAATGTGCACTCATAAAGATGTTCTGCTTTTCATTCAACTTCAAAGGTTATTCATTTTAGAAATGTAGAACATTTTTTGTAAAGAGGGACATAATTGTTCCTTATATACACAATAGGACTTTGTCAAACTGAAAACTGAGCTCACATATCACCTGGAGATTTTATCTTAATTTGCCACAATGTCCTACTTCTTAATCTGCGTTTCTTATATAGATACTTTTGTTACGGTATTTTATAAATATATGGAGCCATTTATAAAAGTACAGTACATGTAGGAGACTTGCAAGACAATATACGCAAATATGAAAGTATTGATGATTTTATGAAGCTTTTTAAGCATGCAGAATAGAGAGGTCAAGGGAAAACCTCAGAAATAACTGTTTTATAAAGTAATAAAAAACTGGAAACCTTTTGATAAATATAGTTTTCTGGAGACAGGAATAGTATGGACAATTTGGTTTTCCTTTTGTATCCACTTAAGTAAATATAATAATGTATTTCAACTCAGCTACAGGGCAGAGACTAAGCAGCCAGCCTAAACAGTCTGCTACTTGACTTGTTGTTTTATAAATACCTCTGCTGAATTAATTAATTATTAGCTGAAGTGTGTTCACTTGTTTTTTTTTCCTTCCAATTCTACATACAGTTAGAAAAGCCTACAAATTAACTTCTGAAGAGAGAGCGTCCCACTGGGAAACAACATTGACCTACTTCTGGGGGTGGCAATACTGAGGGATTTGCCAATGTGTAATATTCCATGCATATTGTTTCCACTTAGAAGAAATTGCTTAGGCTATTTTGAAATTTTCCCTTAGAAAACAGAGGTCAGCTTTGAGATGGAGATCATCATTAACAAGCTTTCTGGTTCACAGTAGGACACCTGCCTCTTAGTTTACTACTCAGCATGAGAAAACAGTGGTTTAGTTTGGCGTCTGTAAGAAGCTGCTGAAAACAGAGTCAACTGTCCAGCTTCTCCTCTGGAACAAAGTTATCCATTTTGTTACAAAGGAAATAATAAATTTACTTTCATCAATTAAAGGTTGAAACTGTAATGCTGAAAAACACCACACAGGAAGAAAAAAAGGTCTCATCTTGCAATAGCAAAGGAAATTTTTCCCAAACCTATTTTTCCAATCCTATTTCCAGATTCTATATTCTATTTTTAATCATGTCTTCAGGACTGATAAGCTGTTTTATAATGATATTCTTTTGACTAAATGTAACAGATACAGCACTATGGAAAAGGTGTATTTTAGAAACGAAACTACAGCAAAAAATGTTTAGATACTTATCAACTGAAAAAATAAACTTTTTATGACATCTCTGAGAAATTATAACAGACATGATAAAAATACTAAGTATTCCCAGAGATCAATTTTAATATTCTCAAATATTAGAAGTAAAAATGATATCTTAAAATAGATGAGTTCATAATTTAGCATGCCCCTTGCCCAAACGAGCAAGAAAAATAAATAAATAAAAAAACAGCTAAATGTGTTAGATAAATTATTCATTGCAAATTATTTTCACAGCAATAGTTGGAAGCAACTCAGTTCTTGTTTCTACACCTGCTCAGAATTGGAACTGTCCTATAATGAACCATTCCTTTCCTTTCAGATCAGTTTACACTTTTCCTTTCAATATTTATGTTCTGCAGTGTAAAATAAAAAAATGCAAGCTGACACTAAGCAAAAACATAAGTGTCCTTTTCTGGGGATTTTTCTGTGTGTGGTTTTCTTTTTTTTACTTTCACAGACTGCTGCTGTAGGTTTATATAGCAAGGAAATGTGAATTAAACTAGTGTTATAACCAAATATAGCTGAATAGCTTGTTGCTGCCCAAATTCAAACATCTTGTCAATAGTTCAGGAATATGAATTTCGGTGGAGTATGGCATTCCTTTTTTTTTTATTTCTTTCTTTTATTTATTTTTTTCTGTTTGTTTTTCTTTTTTTTTTTTTTAAATAGTGTTCTGTTTTGGTTTGGTGGGCTTTTTGGTAGTGGGGGAAGGGCTCCAGGAGTGGCTCAGGTAAGAAGCTGAGAAGTTCCCCCTGCTCCAAACCCAGCCAAGGAGCCATTAGAGGGACAATAGATGCACCTCTGCGATTAACATATGAAAAAACTGAGATAACACTTGAGCAGAGTGGCACTTGGTGGGACAAGAGCTGTGCTGGAGAGGGGAGCAGTGCTGGTGGTTGGTGAGAAAGAAGGGGAAGAAGGTGCCCAAGCAGAAGTTTCCCTGCAACCCATGACGAGATGGCAGCTGTCCCCCTGCACTCATGGAGGAACGTGGTGGAACATTCTCTGAGGGCGCCAGGAGGATTGAACTTGGCCAGTGGACTTGGATTTTGCTGCCAGAGGATTTGCTGCTCGTGGACACTGATTACAGAGCTTTGGAAGACCCTGGTGTGAGGAGAGTTTGTTCCCGAAGCAGCCTGTGACTCTGTGGGAAGCCCAGGCTGGAGCAGCTCTGGACCTCGTGGGAAGGACTCATGAAGGAGAGGTTCGTGGAGGACTCTCTCCCATGGGAGGGACCCCTCAGGGAAGCAGGGAAGGACTGTAAGAAATCCTTCTTCCTGAGGAGGATGGTGCAGCAAGAACCACCAGCCTGTGAACTGACTCTAAACCCCATCCCCTGTCCCCCTGTGCTGCTGGGGGTAAGAGGGAGAGAAACCGGGAACAAAGTGATTTGGGCCTGGGAAGAAGGGAGGGGTGGGGTAACATATGCAAGCCCTGCTCTTTGTGTTGTGTGTGTCCTGTGTGTGTTTGATTAGTGTGAAATTAAATTATTATTTTTCCTCCAGGTTGAGTCTGTTTTGCCCGGGCAAATCGTTGAAGACCCTCCTTATCTTTTGTCTCAACCCAGGAGCTTTGTCCTCCTCATCCCAGTGTGTGTGTGTGGGGGGGAGTTGAGTGAGCGGCCATGGGGCTGTTCCTTGATTGTCATGTTGGGCCCAAACCACGACATTATTGGCGAGCCAGGCAGGAGACAAGGAACCACAACAAATAGCAGCAGTAGTTAATACCATTTTAGTAGAATGAGCTATCTGGAACATATTATCATAGAATTATAGAATGGCTTGGGTTGGAAGGGACTTTAAGATCAACTAGTTCAATCTCCCCCTCCATGCAGCATATACTTATAAATCTGCTTTTCTGCATCAAGAAAGGATTGAAACAAAAAAATTCGGAGCTTCCAAACCCCCTTGCTTTCTAACACTCCTCACTGCAGTGGGAGGCTAGGTGCGGCTGGGTAAGGATTCCGAGATCAAGACCCAATAACAACAAACAAGCTGTTATTGAGCAGGCATTCTTTATTGCAGCGCTGGGAAGCACTGGGGAATTATCCACCATGAGTGCTCCAACGAGTCAGTGAAACACCCCTACTAATATACACCAAAAACATGCATATTCAGTTCCATGTCAATGAGTTCCCAGAATTCTTCTACATAGTAATTTTATTTCCTGGAACTGGCTATCTTTAATTATGCATGCTCGAGGGTCTCCTGTGGGGTTCTTCGTTGATTCTAGTCCTTTGTCGTCTTTGTCCTGTCTCTGTCCTGGTCTGTCTCCAGTCTCCCGCTGGTAGATTGCCCAGGTGGGTCAGAATCCACATCAGTGTGTCTATAGGCGCCCAGGGTCTTAGAAGACTTGATGTTATCACAACCTACAGGATGCTTGGCATAGTTGACTGATAGTTTCACAAAGCACCTTGTTTTAAAAGCAACCCTTAGTATAGAAATTCATTATTTTAGTAAACTTTTATTAGGCTATATTTCTATTGAATTTACTAACAAATATTCTATGATGTATCAGGATCTTCTACAAATTATTATTATTATATTAAAATGTGATGAGAATATCACTGGCAACAAACCAGTAAAGGGGCTGCAGTGCTGCCTGTTCAAAAGAACCTTGCAAATAACATCCCTGATGCAATACACTGATCTCCAAACGTTAACTATGAAATCATGAGAATGGAAGGAGCCAATTTTATCTACTAAGGATAAAGAGCAAATGAAGAATAATGCAGTAAAGATGATGGGAAATTTATGTGCAATGATAATATAAAATACATTCAAATATTATTATGCTAGTACAGAATAAATATATATATATAAAAATAATTACTGGAAAAATTAAAAAATAAAGGACATAAAAAAAAACCACTAATGAGGAATTAGTAAAGATTGCAAAACTGTGAAGAAATATACTTAGGTAAACCTAAAAAGCTTCAAGAAGGTCTTGGACATCTTCAGGTGGAAACATTTGCCTGAACAGACATTCTGAGTCAGAGGAACATAATTTCTATTATAAAATCCCTTCAGTATCCTAATAATATGAAATATATTACTGTAGACAATGTAATAAGAAAATACTGTATGATTTCCTCTTAATTAAAAAATCTGAAAAAAAAATACATTCACGTGACTAGTCAACCAAGTTGTTTCTTTTTAATGGTAGCTTGTGGAAAGCTGTACTCCTCTCTATTTTGTATTTATGTTTCTGTGTGATCTGATAACCTAACTTCTCAGTTTAACCAACATTAATTTGACACAGGTTGCCTGTAACTGTCATTCGTTACTAAAATAATACTCAATTTAAAAAAAAAAAAAAAAATCTGTTTCCAATAGTTAACATATCCTGTCCTTCCCAGCCTGCAGAGGGTAAACATCCTTTTGGAAGGATGTTTAATCTTTTTCTGAGAGCAGTTAAAGCATAGTCACTTGGGAGAAGTCACTTGGGATTTTGTGTTCAGTTTTTTCACACTCCTTTTGCCACTGTTAGATTTTCAGATACGCTTTTGATGTTAGAAAAGTTTTAAGAACATTTGAAGAAATACATTTGACTGGAAGAGGGTAGATTTACGTTAGACATTAGGAAGAAATTCTTCCCTGTGAGGGTGGTGAGATGCTGGAACAGGTTGCCCAGGGAAGGATGCCTCATCCCTGGAAGTGTTTAAGGCCAGGTTGGATGGGGCCTTGGGCAATCTCATCTAGTGGGAGGTGTCCCTGCCCATGGATCTAGATGATCTTTAAGGTCCCTTCCAACTCAAACCATTCTGTAATTCTATGATTCTGTTCTGTCTACTGATAGACTATTGGGAGGTAGTAGTGGCAGCAGACTGGTGTTTATTCCAGTGGTCTTTAGCTATCTAAAACCTAAGGATATAGGCTAAACTAATTACATAGGTTATTGCTATAGTTGGTAAATGAAGAGGAATGCACTCTTCATTCCACTTTTTAAACTGGTATCAAGACAATTTAAATGAACTGGGAACTGTTAGTATGCATTGACTGTATAGGGAGCCTAAACCAGCTAGTTTAGATAAAACAACTAATGTGAGGTTACATAAACCCAGAAAATGTTATTCTATACATAGAGAAGATAATATGTCCTGGAAGAGAAAACGACAAGTTTAAATTGAAAGAATGTGTCAAATGGTTAGAATTCAGTCTCAGTCTAATGTAGGGTGTGATCTAGCTGTGCCCTCTGATAAAGAAGCAAGTTGGTGAGTAGTAACAGGAGGGCTAAAACCCTCTTAATACCACTTTGTCACCTGTCTGAACACCACTACACCTCTACAGGGAAAGGAAACATAAATTGGCTATATTGCTTTAATCTTTCTTTTTTCTTAATGGCAGATACACAGAAGATGATCCAGAATTACAGTCACAGAGTAATTTTACAGTTGGTTTCCAAAAGAATTAGGTTTCATCTGAACACATTTCTATTGCAGGAAGAGTGCTGAAGTCCCTGGTATATTCATTGGATCTTTGCCGACTTAGGAGCTAAAGACCCTCTTTAGGAGAATTTGTCTGCAGTTTTAAATCCTAGTAACAAACAATACAAGCTTTTGTTTCTTACCGATGAGAGTAATAAGATAAGCCTGTAGAATTACATTAGGAGAACCTTTCGAAAAAAATTTCTAGATTTGCACTAATTTATACATGGATATTTGGTTCTAGAATAACATAAGAAAAAGAGCATTAATTTTCTATATTCTGTTAGGACCATAAAAAAGATGTTGAATTGGTAACTTTAATGTAAATATAGCTCATGTTTTTTTTTAGCTCAATACCTAAATTATATATATAAAAAAAAAATAACCCTTTTGAAATTCTCTACAACCTTAATATTATTATTCTCTGTCAGTTCCAAATGCTATACAGCAGTTTCTATGTAGCAAAAATATCTGTAGTACATTCTAAACACTAAATGGATATTAACTGTTATGCTACTGTGGTCCTAAATGAGATATACATAGGTCAATTCAAGACTCACTGGTCTTCAAACAAGTCCCAGAATCCACAGCTTGAAAAAATTATAGAATGGAAACAATGAAAAAATTCCTGCTCAGCAAAATGCTTTTCAGCTAAAATGACAGCTTGTTGTCTGCTGCTGGAAACCTTTTGTATCACATCCTGAAGAGTTTCCTTATTGCTGACTACCAGGTTTTGTACCATAATTGAGATGGGAGTTTAAATTTTAAATAGAAAACTGAAACAAAGTATTTTTCTTGCACAGGTATGAAGTTTTTTCATCCTAACATATTTATAAAAAATCATAATCTGCAGTGCCATTTTTTTTACAATCTAGATGTCAGACGATGACATCTACTCATCCTAACAAATATTCACAATCTGTAAACTAGTTCAGTAACTTCTGCTCTCTTTGCTAAGAGAACCTTTCATTAGAAAAAACTTACCAGGAAAACATTATTCTGCTGTCTCTCCTATCTGGCTGCACCAGGAAAAGCACAGCAGGCAGGTCAAGAGTGGTGATTCTTCCCCTCTACTCAGCCCTGGAGAGGCAACGCCTAGAGTGCGGTATTCAGTTCTCAGCTCCTCAGTTAAAAAGTGACATGGATGTACTGGAGAGTCCAATGAAGGCCACAAGAATGATTAAGGGACTGTATGAGGAAAGACTGAGAGACTGTTCAGCCTGGAGAAAACTCAAGGGGAATCCTATCAGTGTCAAGGAATACCAGAAAGGAGGGTGCAAAGAAGAGGGACCCAGGCTCTTTTCAGTGATGCCCAGTGGCAGGACCAGAGGCAATGGGCACAAACTGAAACACACAAGGTTCTGTCTGAATATCAAGAGATAGTTTTTTTACTGTGGGGGTAACAGAGCATTGGCACAGGCTGCACAGAGCAGCTGCAGATCTCCCTCCTTGGAGATATTCAAAAGCCATCTGGACAAGCATACTATGTTTGCATGGCAATGCTCAGGTAGCAGGGAGAGTGCACGGGTGGTTTTTGTGAGAAGACACCAGGAGCTGCCCCTATGTCAGACAGAGACAGTTCCAGTCAGCTCCAAGATAGACCCAGCACCTGCCAAAACTGAGCCAATCAGCCATGTTGGAAATGCCTCTATGATACATGTGTTTAAAAAGGGGTAAAAAAGGCCTCATGACAGCAGCTGAGATCCCTGAAGATCTGCATACTATGGAAGGGACCCATACTGGAGCAGATCTTGAAGAACTGCAGCCCATGGGAAGGGCTCACATTGGAGAAGTTAATAAAGAACTATATCACGTGGGTGGGACTCTACAATGGAGCAGAGGAGGATTATGAGGAGGAAGAGTGGCAGAGACAAAATGTTATGAAATTACTGCAACCCCCATTCCTCATTCCCCTGCACCACTTGGAGGAAGGAATTATAGAAGTTTGGAGTGAAGTTGAGCCTGGGAAGAAGTAAGGAAGGCTTGTGGAGAAGATCTTGGTCCCCTGTCCATTTGAGGAGAAGTGACAGAGTGACTTGGTGGACACCTGGCAACCTGCCAAGGTCAACCTACCAAGACTTGTTCCTGAGCAACTGGCCCTAGCTTTTACAGCTTGAGCAGGAGGCTTAGACCAGATTACTTCCAGAGGTCCCTTCAAACCGCAACCCTTCTGTGATTCTGTGAAACAGACCTTACTTATTTGGAATTCTGAAATTGTTCAGCCCTCTCTGAAGTACCACTGAATTATAAAGCTTTTCTGCAAAATCAGTATGTATATACCTGTACCTAAGCTCCGTATCTTTCATCAGATTATAGTCCAGATTGACGGTATGTTCTTATTGTGTGCATCTGGAGTGAACTGAATTTAGGGAGGTGGTTGTTCCCCTCTACTCAGCACTGGTGAGGCCAAACCTGGAGTACTACATCCAGTTTTGGGCACCTCAATTCAAGAGAGATATCGAGGTGCTGGAGCAAGTACAGAGGAGGGCAACGAAGTTGGTAAGGGGCCTAGAAAATAAATCTTATAAAGAATGCTTGAAGGAGCTGGGAATGTTTAGATTGAGAAAGAGGAGGCTGAGGGGAGACCTCATCAGTCTCTACAACTACCTGAAGAGTCATTGTAGAGAGGTTGGTGCTGGTCTTTTTTCACAGGTAATTAGCGACAGAACAAGAGGGAACGGCTTCAAGGTGCAACAGGTTTAGACTGGACATTAGGAACAATTTTTTTCACAGAAAGAGTGGTTAGACACTGGAATAGGCTACCCAGGGAGGTGGTTGAGTCACCATCCCTGGATGTGTTTAAGGGTCATTTGGATGTGGTGTGGGTGGATATGGTTTAGGGGAGAACTTTGTAGAGTAGGGAGGATGGTTGGACTTGGTGATCCCAAGAGTCTTTTCCAGCCTAAATAGTTCTATGATTCTATGATTCTATGAATTGTGGATTTTATACAATGGGTCGCTTTCTGCTTTGTGAATCTGCTTTGTGGATCAACAGAGCAATTTCACATAATTGATCCTCTCTGAGATTCAAGAAATACTTCTTGTAGAGCAATTGACTGGTAGTAAAGAGCAGGAAGGTCCACAGTAGGTCATCTTCTCATAGGTGTTCATCGCTAATTCTTTTTCACCTTTTTATTCTGAAGCACACAAATGAAAAATCAAACATATTGTTTTGTGACTGTGATATCCGCAATTATAGGATATAGATATCAGAGAAATTCTGGTTGCTTTTAGTAATTTAAAAATACATTTATCTGTTCATAATATTTAATAGTATGGAAGAACAGATACAACTCCTTTTCTTCTAATATTCAGGTTTGAGGTGAGTACTTGAAGGACTCTAATAATTCTTGATTGATTGATAATAATTTCTTATAGAAAATGAAAATTCCCAGGAAGTGGAAAAGAAAATACTTCTTATTAAACACAAGAGCATCTTGAAATTAAGTTCTCACGTAAGTGGAAAATAATTTTTTTATTATTTTTTTTTTCATTTTAAAATCCTCATGAGGTTAAATTAAACAAATAAACCTTTGTGATATGTTTTCTCTTCTTCTAACATTACCGAAATGGAATTCATACCCTCTGCGTTCTAGAACTGTCACCGTTTGACTCAGGTTCAACAACAACACTCTCGATCGCCTCCCCCTCCCACCCAGGTAGGGAAGGAGAGAGAGAAAATGAGAGAGACTTGGCTAGATTGAAAACTAAACTACACAGCTTTAATTAAACACTAATGATATAAGAAAATATATACAATTATATACAAATATGTTCAGGTATGTGCAAAAGCCTCTCACCTCACCCCACCCCCAGCAACTCCCACAGCACTCCCCTGAGCTGCGAACAGTCCTGGAGAATGCCGGAGCTGCCAGAGAAAGCAGAGAGTGATGAGGGTCAGGAGAGCTCAAGCCTGGGGGTCGATGGTGATGGATGGACAGAGTCCTCCCTGGATGCTGACCATGGACGGAAGAGAAGGGAAGAAGAAGAAGGAAGGAAGTTGTCTTCTGTGATCTCTGACCTTCCTCTGAGCTTACGTAGATATGTGGAATGGAATACCTCTGGCCAACTTTGCTGTCTGTCTAATTCAGCCTCCTAGAGAGGGTGGGTCATAGATCTCCCCGTAATGTCTGAGTCAGCAGAGTAAATGTGCGACCTTGAAGACCCAGCAGTTAGAAAAACATTCCTTTCTTATCAGTCTTAGAACACACTATGACTAGTTAAAAGAAAACTTGCTGAAAAAAAAAAAAAAAAAAGTAAAGGGAAAATTGGCTTCATCCTGGCTTAAACCAGGAAAGAACTCTTTTCCTGTTGGCTTGCTTTTAACTATGATCTGCTTGTATTAGCTTCAATTTGGGAAAAAAAAAAAAAAAAAAAAAAAAAAAAAAAGGAATTTAAACTTTAAGTAGTGGCTTTAGCTCATTGAAATAAATATGATAGCTTACTTCATTCTTTTAAATAAAGAAGTTGCAATATAAACTTTTTTTCCTTACCCCATTTTATTGTCGTATTTCCTTTAATCAGACTGAGAGGGTTTCTCTTTATTTTGGATTGGAATTTTTTGATGTAAATCAAGGCTCTCTGAATTCCTTTGACCTCTTTGCAATTTTATGGAATTTATATAGTATGTTAAAATACAAATAATATTTTGTCTTCCTCATATTTTCACTCACTGCTGTGTGTACTGTCCAGAAAAAAATTAAATAGGCTGATTTATTTCCTTCAATGATATTCCATGAAGGTAAATACTCAACTGAACCTTCAGAGGTCCAGTAAAACCATAAAGCTATCCCATAATATTTGGACATGGTGGATAACATGATTCATTTGTTCTTTCCTGGGACTTCATGAATCTCAGGAGTACTACAAGTTCCTCTTTTCCGTTAGCAGTACGGAACTCAGATGTACTAGAAAACCAATTTACAAGGACCTCAGTTTTCTATGCAGTTTGTTGTGGTTTTTTCTGTTATTGGTTAGTCTCCAATTCATTTAAGGAAAAAAAAAAAAAGAAAAACAAAAAGTAGATTTAGATCAGGTACTAGGAAGAAATTCTTGACTGTGAGGGTGGTGAGACACTGGAACAAGTTGCCCATGGAAGGTGTGGCTGCCCCGTCCCTGGAAGTGTTCAATGGCAAGCTGGACAGGGGTTTGAGCAACCTGAGTGGGAGGTGTCCCTTCCATAGCAAGGGGATTGGAACTAGATGATTTTTAAGCTTGCTTCCAACTCAAACCATTCTATGATTCTATGAGTCTATGACATCTGTGGCCTAAACTGATGTTTAATGAAATGAGGCTCCAGCTGCTCACTGGATAGCAGAGATTGCCATGGAGAGATACATGCAGAAGCATACAGGCTTTGGGGAGATATTCCATACCCAAATGGAACTTTTTTTTTTTTGACGGACCATATAAATATAGGGTAGCATGGTCCTGCTCACTGCCCTGAAAGCAGCTTAGGCAAGTTCACATGCTCACAAATACCCCATGCTACTCAGCATCATGGATCTGAAATGCCTGTTAGCTCGACATGTAGCTCTTCATCCAAGGTCTCTTTTCACTCTGCCTGGAGCCGCTTTTCTGAAGTCTATGGGAAATCTGGTGATTAAAGTTGAAATCATCATCATGGCAATTGAAGGCTGCTAGTGTACCTGCTCCCTTCCTATGGAGCAGTTATTTACAAGGTCTCCAGTCTTCATTATCTCAGAAGGCAGAAACAGTGATGATATTTGCTGCATAAGCTATTAATCCCTCCCACTACAGATGCTGCTTAGGTTTCATGACCTAATTGTATTACAGTGCAAGATAACATGTTACAAATTTTAAGGTACCTCTAAAACTGTCTCTTTTAGTTACACAATCAACATTAATTAGTGTAATAAATCAAGGGTAGACTAGTTCATAGATAGTAAAGTCCCCCGAATAGCAAAAAAAAAAAATGTATTTTGCTTGTTAAAAACTAAATAAATGCAATTAAGGCTAAAAGTCTGTGAATCTACTAATAGCTTCAGAGATATTATTTGGATTTCTGTTAGTAAATTAGAGCTAAAGATGACAAATATGAGTAGTATCTTGTCCACACTGGATTGCTTCTACTGAAAAGATATTACCATAGCAGTTTATGTGTGACAATATGTGATGTTCAGCACACAAATGATTTTTTAAAAACAAGGAAAAATGTGGCATTTTATAAAGATTTTTTTTTTAATTTAGTAGATGCTTATTCATCAAGACATACTGAAGTTCTTTGTGTTTTTAAAGAATAAGCCAATTGTGAATCCCACACATTCACACATAGTTTTCTAAACCTTCCTATAGAATGAGCTATTTTATTGATCAGTAATCTACTGTCTGGGTGCTCAGTGGAAAATCTTAATGAAACACTTATCTTAAAAAAAGATTAGTTATATGGCCAGTGAAAACCAATTTTCTCACATCTAATCTCCTAATCTATTTTACATTATTTCCCAGGGGTACCATGAAATTCACAGGCACATGGTTTTGTGCAAATACTCAATTACATGGCAGAATCTCATGAGTTTGAGAGTTTCTTTGTAACAGCCGCCTTCTAAATTATTTTTCCTTTTCTGAAATAGTTAAACCTAGTCTAACCAATGGGCAAAAGACGTAGCAATACCAGTTGTAAACAAAAAAACCACAATAAAAAACAAAAACCCAACCCCAAAAAAACCTATTTGAAGTCACCCAATAAAAATTCATTCCTTTTTGATCTTGGCAGGATACGTCAAATGCACATTATAATGCAAGCTCTGTAAAACAATGTGTAAGAACACCATATTAAAACATCTTTCAAAGACTGACACAGGCCCATTACATATAGCATAAGGAGTATCTCCCCAGAAGTGTTACTTATTCCTCATCATATAAAATCTCTCAGGGTTGTTCTCATCTGGTAGTACCACTTTCTGACAAGACACAAACACTGTGAAACAAGAAGAGGATAGAGAAAGATTATTACAACTCAGCAGCTAGCAGGAACTTTTGAATTAAGTTTACATCAAATGATTGGTGCAAATTAGTCATACTTATATGCAACTGCAAGGATGGTTTTTTTGGTTGTGTTGTGGGTTGTTTTGTTATTTTTCCTACATATTAGGAATACAAATGACTAAATTATTGTAGATGACACAAAATTGGAAGGAGTGGCTGATATGTCACAAGGTTGTGTTGCAATCCATAGGGACCTTGAGAGGCTAGAATAATGTGCTGACAGTAACCTCATAAACATCAGCAAGAAGTTCAAAGCCCTGCACCAGTAACAGCCCATGCACCAACATATGCTGAGGGCTACTCAACTGGAAGCAGCTTAGCAGAAAAACACCTGGTTGTCATGGTGAACATGAAGTTGAAGAAGATCCAGCTCTTGCAGCTAACAAATCTGTGGGGAAAAAAAGCAGAAGATTGGTGAGGAGGATTGTAAAGTCTCTCAAGTAACTTGCAGCTGGGATGGCAAAAAACATATGTATCATACTAATTATTGTTTAGCCTTGTGTGTTTGAGCAGCAGTCCATCTGTGTTTGGATAACATCAGCCTGTGCTAGACTTAGAGGCACCTTATTGAACATGTTTGAATTCCTGCCCTGCAGTAAGATAGATCGAAGCACAGTGGTAAACTACACCAGCACAATTCTGAGATATACAGGCATCCCCACTTGTGTGCCTTTGACTGGGTGCTGCTTTGGGGATCCTCTGATTGGTGAGGTAATGGAAATAAATTTACTCTTTGTGTTTCATCTGTAGTTTTGTGGTTGCTCCTGCTCCCTGCTTATACTGGCTCACACAGAGATGAATAGTATCGTGGGCTGCATTGGCCAAAGTTTTGCCAGCAAGTCCAAGGAGGTAATTCTTCTCTATTCAACACTGAAGAAGCAACATTTAGAGTGATGTATTCAGTTCTTGGCTCCCCAGTAAAAGAGAGACATGGACGTACTGAGGAGCGTCCAACAAAGACCACAAGGATGATTCAGGGACTGGAGCATCTCCTGTATGAGGAAAGACTGAGAGGCATGGGACTGTTCAGCCTAAGAGAAGGCTCAAGGGAAATCCTATAAATGTAAAGGAATATCTGAAAGGAGCATGCAAAGAATATGGACCCACACTCTTTTCAATGGTGCACAGTGGCAGGACCAGAGGCAATGGGCACAAACTGAAACACAGGAGGTTCCTTCTGAATATCAGGAAACAGTTTTTTACTGTAGGGGTGACAGAGCATTGGCACATGCTGCACAGAGCAATTCCACAACCCTCCTTGGAGATATTCAAGAGGTATCTGGACAGAGTCCTGGGCACCCAACTTCAGGTGCCTGTACTGGAACAGAGGGGTTGCACCAGATGACTTCTGGAGTTCACTTCCATTCTCAACCATTCTGTGATCCTATATTTCTGTGAAAAAGCTACTAATCTTTCTGTTAGATGAGGCTACAGTATGTGCTGTGGAGAAGACCATGACCAGATTTAGCCAGGGTCAGATGAAACTTTTCTTATTAAGCCTAACTGGCTTTGGTCAAACATGATGATTTCCTCTGCACCACAAAAATAAGTTTGTCTACATCTCTGTGCAATTCCATTACAACAGTGATGTCCAGGGTACTTGATTATGGCAAAGGACAAGGTTTTAGCTATAAACCACTTATAAGAGACTGTGGGACCTTGAGGCAAAAGTTAGCTAACAGAATAAGTGTTGCTGAGAGATCGACTCATATGGTATGTGCTTTGGGTAAAGGGATTGAGATCTACAAGGGTGTCTTCAGAACAGGATGTCCCTCTAATTTATTCAGTTTGGTGTCTAGTTGGCTCAAAGAGTTTGGTTTGCTTGATAGCCCATAGTATGTGATAATCCCTGTACTCACATGCTATAGAAATGTGCTGTGTGATAATTGCCTGTAATAGTTTTAGTTTGCTGTTGAATAAATCAGTGCTTGTATCCACATCTTGCTTTCATTCATTGATGAGGCAATGGATAAAATCTATTGAATATCTATTTGACTCAATCTCTATCCTCATCTTTCTATAAATTCTTTCACCTGAACAATACCCAGTGCTGTTTTCAATGTTCTAGAATTTCTGCCTTTATATCTGATTTCTAAACTCCCACTGCTGCATCTCTAAAAGCTTCTAATCTCACTCTCTCTGGATGTTACAGTGAGTTGCCTCTGCCCTCCTCACACCCATGCTGGTTTATTTTCTTCTTTGCTTTGTCTCTCTAGAGCAGAACTTCAGGGTTATTTCAGATTTCTTTGTTATTTTTGCTTGCCTTCCAGGCTCTTTTCACATACCATTAACTCATAGTCTGTATCATTTTTCTAAAACCCATCTTTTACACTACAACTATCTTGATGAAATATATCCAGTACTATACACAGCCATCCATCCAGTGATGGATTACATAGGGGTTTACCATCTAAGTCAATATGTCTTCACACTTCTTAGTCATTCCTTCCCCTTGATTAGTCTTGACTCCTCCATGCCAAAAGAAATACGTTACATTTTGCTCAGAGCACTACAGCCAAAGTCAGTTTTCTGGCTTCATTTTATGTCACTCTGAAGCTGTCAGAGAGGAAAGACACTCCATCCTCTAATACCCACATCAAATTTAAGCTCTTTACTTTTCTGTATTGCTTGGTAACTTGCCTCCGCTGAAGTATCTGTTTCGTCCCAAACTCTCATCCCTTTTTCCAAACTGTTTGGTCTGTAAATATTTGTATGCTACATTAGTATTTGAAATAATCTCTCACTTTCTGTGGATCATGGATCAATATACCTTTCACATACTTTTTTAAAGCCTACCTCTTTTTCCCATCCTTTTATCAGTGCTAATTTTGTGTTATCTGCCTACTTATGTATCAATTTTTTTTTAACTTTCTGTATGTAGAATATACATTTCAGAAGACATGATAATCTTTAAATCACTTATTTGGAGCATGTGAAGCTACACAATGTTAAGCCATCCAAAAAATGTACTTATGGCTGGTTTAAAACGAGCTCTACTCTCTGAATTTGTTAGCCTCATTCTGAGTAAAAACTTCCTTTCCTTCAGACCAGTCTTTATTTCCCTGCTGCCAGTGGCAGCAAACATCCTGCTTGTCAGCCTTAAACTTTTTGTACGTACTTCGAGGCTCTCAGTAAGGCACACAGTGCATCTTGCTGGGAGTCTACCTGAGCCCCGTGGAATTGCCTACCAACTATAATTGTCCAGTTCACTACCAACCGCAGTTCAAAGGTATATCACAACCTAGGCTTTGGGTTTTTTTCATCTTGTATAAGACCATGACACATGCACATTTTTTTCTGAATATGTTTCCTTTGCCACTTTTTAAGGAGAACTAAGTGCAACCATTGAGGCATCATGTGCAGCCTTCCAAAAAGGAAAAGCTGAAAAACAAATTGGACAAGCATTAAGAACTGCAAGTAAAGCAATTCAATTACACAGCAGTGGCTGAGGAATAAGTGTCTTAGTCAAATAAGGGGTTACAATAAAGTTCACAAGGAGTTTAATAATTCAATCATGTTTTTTGGGGGGTGTTATCTATGGATTTTTTTGATATAATAAAGTGGTAGTGGATCTGCTCTACTGTACCTCCTGGATTACAGACTCCACGGTGACAGGCAAAGGTATGTGCCTGGTTTGGAAATATCACAGTTGCCATTTCTGACAGTCACCAGTTCCTCTGCAAATAAGCAACTTTTCTTGAGCTGCTGGGGCACGGCACACAAGCAGATCAGAATGTAAAACAAAGATGACCTTGTTACTCCATCTCTGTACATCTGTAGATACAAGCAGATTCACTGTATTGGTTAGGTAAGGCTAAGTCATTAACTCAAGGTGACTTACTTAAGGGTAACGGAAGACCACTGGGCCTTTTAACTATCTGAGGAGGAAACAGATCAGGAAACTAAACAATAATCTCTGAAAGCAAGACAAAGCACAAATTCCTACTACTGCCAGGAAGTGATGAATCACAGTGGATTGAATATTAAATTGTTCACCACACTGAGCGTGCATGTATGTGGCTTTGAGAAATTATTATGGGACTGGCAAAAAAGTTTTTTCCTCTGAAAAAGATTAATATAAGGGAAAAGCCTTTGTTTGTCCCATTTTTTCCTCTTGGGAACAGCTACGTTGACATAAAAAATTAATATGTTTTAAAATTTTAACAGCTTTAAATTTAAAAAAATTAATTTCATTTTTCAGTGTCAAGGATTTTACTTATTAAGAATAGATTCTTCTGGAAGGTCTTCTTCAGGATTTGCTTTTTAAAACAATTTTTAAAAATTCTTCTGAGTATTGCAAATATAGCAAGTGAAGACATTGCATTATCATGTGAAAATAAGCCTTACTCTTACACAGTCTTCACACCTTTGCAGATCCCATAAAGAACACCTTCTTCACACTGTAAAGGTACATCATTGCATTTATTAGCTCATTCTCTTTATTGCTATATGATTTTAGAAAGACAAAAGAATTATAGTTTCATATTACTATGTAAAACTGCATGTGTATGTGTGATAGCAACACATACATGAACATAGGAATCTGGGGTCTTCAGAGTTCTCTCTGGAGAGACTGAAGAGAACAATATGTCTCATTTAAAAAGGAAAACATTTCTAATTCTTGCATGTTTGTTAATTATTGTATATAACTGCTTAATGACAGCTTTATGAAACCAATTGCATTTATATCATCCTGATAGCTACTTAATTTTGCATGAATAATGAAGGCATACAATCATCAAGCAATACTGTAACTTCAACATTTAATTATTAAGATCAATAACAAAGTCTTAGTTTTGAGTAATGGTGAATATTCTGCTCAAATGGTCTTAAAGAACACCAGGGTTCTCACTGTGGGAGGTTATGAGGCTATTTTTCAAAAGATTGCTGACATTACCTGCAAAATGGTAATGTTTTTTTACCTTGCAAATTTCACTTGAATAGTTTTCCACAGTGCAGTGTTACACACTGGAAACAGAGCTGCAAGAAGCAGCAGCTCTAGGAAGATGTAAGGAATTTTGTATGTGTATATATATGAGTCCGTGCACACTTTCAGCTAAAGGCTTAGAAGTATGTTAAATACTACCTTCAGACAAATAGGAGCAGGATGAAGGCTGGAAAGTGTGCGTCCGCACTGCCATCTGGTGTTGGCAACGGCGTCAGTGCCTCCTCCGTGACGCGGGGTGTGTGACGGGTCGCACCCTCACTGGGGAGTCCTTCCCTTCGGTTCTTCCAGCTGATATGAACCTACCAATAGGTCTTAAGAACAAAGAACCCTCACCGTAATGGTATTTTGCTTTCTACTGCTTCATGGACTCTATTTATAAAATAGGAATTGTAACGACTTTGTGTGAAACCAACACAAAACCAGCAAGTGTTCTCCTCTGAGTGATGGCCGTACTGGACTCTTCTCTTTCTTTCCATCAGCTTTAGCAATGATAGTCCTATGTTCCTTCAGTCTCACTTGCATAATTATTTCAATTTCTATTCCTAATCCAACATAGCAATGATTTAATGAAAACTGCAATGGGTAAAAACTAACATAATGCAACAAGCAAATTTAGTTTAAGTTCCCTTCATGTGCCTTAGGAACTTCAGTCAGGCTGCTCAGAGCAAAGATGAGGGAACTGTGTAATATCACAGTCCAATCAGCAAATATGTCACATACAGACATCCTGTCAGTGAATTTATTAATTTATTTTTTCCAAAGAAGAAAATCAGCGTGTGCAACTGTGGTGCTACTCTACACCTGAAGTTGCCAGTGACTGCAAGCACTCTGACCCAGATTGCCAGAATGTTCAATATTCAGTCTAGTTGATGCCATTATATGAGAAGTGTCAATATTTAATACATCCAGTGATTCTCTGTTAAGTTTTTAAGAGTTTATTGCTCTGAAAATCAGTATGTATGCTGGAACAAAAAGAGGAGAGGAGAGGAGGGGAGAGGAGAGGAGAGGAGAGGAGAAGGAGACATGGTTACACAGGGAAACAATGCACAGCATCATTTCTCTCCTCCAGGTTGTGGTCTGACAGTTACACATGGGAAACTGAATTGCTGATGCACTCTTGCCACAGTGACATCATAACTCCAGACTGAAATAAATGAGTAGGAAAAAACGTGCTTTTTTCTTTGTTGACAAATAAAAAGAAAGTTTAATCTACAGTGAAGATTGCATATTAAACTTGAAGATGACAATGATTCAATTAAATTAATTCCATTTTAAAGAGTATAGTCTATGTTTATTTGAAAGTATTTGATACACCCGAAGGTAAGTTCTTTTGTTATCATGTTTATCAGGTGGGTTTCTTGTAATACTGCGGTTTTCTTCCATAGGTGACACTACTGTTTGCCTTTCTTCACATGAGACACAGCTTGAAATATTTTGATAAAATGAGATGCTTACGGAAACGATCAGCAGTGTCGTTCTTAGGAGTCCTTGTCATTTGCTTGCTGTTCATGAACTTGTACATTGAAGATGGTTATGTTTTGGTAAGTTTCTTAGATGGAAGAAATTATCCAGCAACAACCCAACAGTTATTGGGTAGTAAAGTTCTTAATTCCTCCAGTTTCCTTCGTTAGCATACCATTAACAGTGAAGCAACCTCAAAAAGTGTCCTTTCCGATGAAGCCATCTTATCAATATGTACTGCACACAGAGTGTGTCCCTGTGTAAAGACCCTAACATTGATTTTCTCAGAAGTAAATATGTCATTGTTTCTTGGAAACATGGGAGATAAAGAATGCAGCAAACACAGAGATATCTCCATCAGGTATCTCAAGTCAAAACATCCCCTATATTTTCCATACTTCTGTATTACCTTCAATTTTAACATCAAAAATTGCCTGTATCTGAAATACTCATATGACCTAGGAGCTCCTTTTTCAGTCCACACTGCAAACTTTACCTGTGAATACTATAATAAACAATGTTATAGAAATACAAACACAGTTACACTAATTCAATTTATTTAAAACTCCTTGTATTCATTATTTATTTATAGTGCTTTTGTTTGTTTTTCTCACTTTCTGTATCAAATATTTGAGTCTGGCAGGTTCAGTGCTACAGTGTTAACAATTAGACATACATGATACCTAATGTAAGTGTATGATTGGGGAAAAGATTTATGGAAAAAATTGTGTTAGGAACTTCAACAAGTAAACTACCAACAGTGTAACATATCTCTACAGTTAATATGTAACCTATGGGTGGTCTCAGAACTGAATGCCAAGTAAGCCATGAAGAGTTGGTAAATTGGTTGAATTTTCAGTTCTTTGGCAGTTGGACTGGGCCAAGTAAAATAACATAGCAGCTTAATAAGTGGAATTTACAAAAAGTAAAATTACTAAACTGAATATGTAAAATTGTGATATGATTAGACAGTCTTCTTTCTTGAACCTGAATTGAATTACTGAGTGGCTTTCTGATTCTCTATGCCACGCTTTGTCTGGTCCATCAAACTGGGACAGTATGGGCTTTCCAATACTCTGAAAGGTGAAGTTTGATCTCATTTTCATCTGAAAAGAAACATCATAATATGAAAAAAGTGCAATATGCAAATAGTAGAACACTTACATTAAATTATCAGTACCATAGATAACTTGTTAGTGATTTTCATTTGAAATACTTTACTTACAATGTTACTTAAAACAAAATTGTAAATTTTTACAGTATTATTAAGACTATGACAGTACTTTCGGAACCTTTGAAAAGATAACCCATGCTTCTACCATGTTACTCCATTACAGACATGCTGCTTTTTCTAAAAGTACTTGCACTAAGGTTTTGCACTATGTTTTATTTATTCATTATTTCTTGGTTGTGGTCGAATTTGATCTGGCTTATCACATTTATTTTTTTTCAGTGCTGTTTTCCCTGATGCTTCTTCTCCATTTACTAATTGCTTCAAAGTCCCCCAGATGTTTTGGAAAGTGCTTTTATTATGACTGCTAATGGTGTTCCTCTTGGTTTGTTTTTGAAATTTTTTCCTGTCCTATTTGCCAGCTGCCGAGATGGCTCCATGTCTTATTCTTAATTTGCTCTTTCCCCCTCTTTTTCAGAAATTCTCTTTCATTGCTTCTCTCATCACAGTTCTGGCATGTTTGCATTTGTGTAGCTCCCAGCCAAGTCTCTTGCCAAGTCTCCTGACAGTCTCCCAGATCTCTTGATACCTTTGTGGTCCATCAAGTGTTTTTCAAATGTGTTAGGCTTTTGACTTTTCATTTTACTTATTTATTTTCAACTTTCCTGGCCATGTCTGACAGCTCTGTTAACTTGTCCGATGTGTTTTCTCTGCTGAGGTAAAAGATGAGCAGTTTCAGTGTTGGTGGTGAGGAGAGATACACTTGGGGACAGCTTTCAAGGACAGCAGGCTAACCAGTTCCACAGAGTGGGAATCTGAAAGTCCTCAGAGCTCTGACTTTTTAATTGGTTCAAGTCTCCTACTGGAGTATCTTCTTGAAGGTAACTGCTAGAGGAAGGCAACTGACGCTGAGTTTCTCTTCCCATTCTCAGGCAGCCAGTTGCGCAAGGGGATGCAGGGCTGGTGTCTTTTTCACTAGATGTAAGATCAGATGAGTGGCCTTTTTCAGGACATTAGAATATCAAAGTGAAATTAATTGTGGCAAATCTTAAGAAGGAAGATGAGAACTTTTCCTTTTTGCTCAGAGACTCACATGTGTGAATAATTCCTTCAGCGTTTTCTGATGTCAAATGGGAAGTAAGGGCTCACCTGGGAAAATTGCTTAAGTATGTTTGATAGGGGGCATATGGGGCTGATGCATGTGTGTCAGCAAAGAAGTTTAAGGTGCTTCATCTGCAGTGTGTGAACCACATCCAATCAAAAATTTTTAAGACATATTGATTTAATATAACCGGATATCACATTATATACTGCAATTTTTTGAAACATCTGGTGGGTTGTAAGTAAACTGTAAGTGCAGCATGTCTCCTGAACTCTTCTATGAATACTAGTAATAATTTTGGGCACTATGAGAACAATAGTACTATTGTAGCTGAGACAGCGTCCTCAGTAGAGCAGAGTATCTCTATAAAGAATGGAGAACCCCTAGCACTTTTTTCCATGGCACCCACTCCCAAGGTCCAGCAAACACTGGAATGTAAGTTAGAGGTTAGTTAACAGATTAAAGACAGAACCATCTTAGAAAAAAAATTAGAGAAAGAGAGCTAATCAAGCTCTTCAGCTTCACTGACTTCTGCATAGTAGATGTTGAAGAACCAGATTTAAAATTTGTAGGAAAATCTGTATTTCCATGTTGCTTTTCATTCAACAAAGGAATGAAACCAACAAAAATAATTAAAAAAAAACATTTCTTAAAGAGGAAAGCAAAAAAAAAGAAAAATTTTTGTGGTCAGTTGAAATATTTTGCTTGTTAATATCAAAACATTTTGTCCTGACATTCTCTTATTTCTAAACATTTTGAAACTTTGTATGTAGAAAAACCACAGCAGAAGTGGTTTCCATTCCAAAACCTTCTTATGAAATGAAGAATTTTGGTGTTCCATTCTGGAACCAATGACACATGATGTTTTGACATGAAAGAAAGGCTGGGTTTATTAAAAAAAAAAAAAAAAAAAAAATAAAGGAAAGTTTTTGGACCAGCTCTTCTTTTTTTTTTTTCTTTTTCCATTTCACAGTTTTCGTGAAAATTTCCTGAAGTTTTGCTGCATTCTCTTCTGAGCTCATTGAGTTACATTTTAATCTGGAATCTGATCAACATAAATATTCTTCTCATAATTTATGAGCAGACAAAAAGCAGCATAGCAGCACCAGAGAGACATTGCCAATCAAGACAGCATAACTTTGCAGGTAGATGCCCCTGGATGTCCACCAAAGATCTTTACTAAGCTCAGAAGTGTATTATTTACAATTTTTATGAAAAAAAAATAATGAACTTAAAATAAATCTGGGATCAGTTCACATAAATAATTATTTGTGCTATAAAATACATCTTTGATACATTTTTAATATTTATGCCATTAAATATTAGTGCTGTTTACTATTTCTGTGATTGGTCTTGTTAGCTGCACTACTATTGCTATATGTTTCCATTTAATGACAGATCAGGAAGTTTTTAGTATCCGAAGAAATGAACCCTGTCATCAGACTAGAATCAAGCAGTGTAAATTAAATAAGCATTCCTGCCTTTAAATTCAGTCTCATGACACTACAACCTGGTAGACATTTCCTTTTTTATTAAGGGCTGAAGAACAGATTTTCCCTGAGACCCAAATGAGCTCAAAGTTAGGGTACTACTGATGAAAATGCTCCTTCCCATGTGTGACTTGAATGCAGTTCAGGAAGTCTCTTGGAAGAAGAAGACAGGAGAAGGAGGCTGGAGGAGGACGCATGGTGATAAATTTGCACAGCTTTGGTTGTCTGGATGATCACATGCATTTCTTCTTATCGCAGCTCTGAGTTGGAGCTATGTAGAAAAATGGCAAGATAAGCCAGATGCCAGGATCAAGTTTTGTCTTTCCTTTGCAACAGTTTTGATAGTTTCTTTAAACACTGAAAACTTTTTCAAAAAATTTTGCCCACTTCTCCATCTTCAAAAATTATTTCATCAGTTGTTGACTGATGTTTTCTTATATCTATTTTGAATACTGCAGCATTTTTTGGTAATGACATAGTGTTCGTAACCTTTCCAGAGTTTTTCTCTAAAATATGTTTTCTTTTCCTGTTACCGTAATCTGAAAAGTTATGGTAGATTTTCTGTAACCAAAAAATGTATGATATTCAGTAATGAGGGTTGTTGCTTCTTTTTTTTTTTTTCTTTTTTTTTTTTTTAAATGAGGTGACATCTACATGCTTTCATGAAAGCTGACACTGAAAGATGTTATTCTTGGAAACCTGCCTGTCCATGTTTCCTCTCTGGCTGGCATTCATAGATGTGTTTCTTTCTGTCTCTCTCCCTATTCTTTTTGTTTTCTCACTAATAGGAAGGAGACAAGCAATTAATCAGAGAAACAGCCACGCACCAGCTCAACCCAGAGCGCTATGTTCATAATTTTAAAGATTTGTCTAATTTCTCAGGATCTATAAACATTTCCTATCGCTACCTAGCTGGCACACCTTTGCCAAGGAAAAGTAAGTAACTGAAATTTGAATTTTATTGAATGAGGTAATTTGAAAATGGGTCATATTCATACAGATCCTGTGGTATTTCTAGGCAAGGAGAAGGGTTGAGTTAAGCAGTGACAATCTCAGAGAGTTAGTGGGACAGCTATCTCTGCATAGGCAGTTCCTTGGAAGCTGGTAGTTCAGCCTTAGCAGTGACTGTCCCACAGCCTAGTTACCTTCTGACCAAAAGCCTGACTTGTAGTCATCCTACAGGCAGCCTCTGGATAGTCTGTGCAAGCATATTTTTTTGTGGATTTCCCCCCCAGGTCAGAGGGAGATGATTTAGATAGCAGGAGCAAGGCATGGACTGGTTGTGCTCTGTAATAAACTTCTGAGACCATACTGATAGTCTCTGTCATTGTAACCAGTAAATCCAATCCAAGGTATGCTTGGGATCACATAGATACACCCTTCAGGTCCCCTGTTCTGCCCATCCAGCAGCTGTGAATGGATTTCTTTGTTCCTTTAGCTGCAATAACAGCGGAGGTGAATTGTGCTATTATGGGGACAATGAAGGAGGACTCTTCTTGCTGCGTCTGCAGATGGACTATCTAGTCATTCTGACTTTAAGCAGAGTTCAAGACTTTTAGCTCAAAATGAAATATGGCCTTATCTACCTTTTAGACAGATGTCCTTTTGGTTCCAAATCAATCATTTCACAAACATAAGGTTTAGAAGTCCAAGCACAGAAAATAAAATCAAATAATCTGTGAGTTGTTGATCTTCATAGAAAGCTATAAAGCAGAGTTTGTTCAAATTAGTTTGGGGGCTATGTAGGCAGTGTGTATGGCTTCTGGGGGTTGTACTTCACTGTACAACTGCATTTTGAGCAGGCTTTAGACTCAAGGGAAACTCTGAATTACTTTATCAGAGCAGTCTTTTACAAACCGTAATTTTCTAAGAAAGTTGAGGTAGGTTCAACTAAAGTATATCCTGTCAATTATACAGTCTTAACATTTTTGCATCAGAAGTTAGAAAAATTGAGATAAATTACAAAATATCTGAAAAAAAACATACTTTAACTGCTGGTAAGAATTCAATGGCAGTGATTCCAGAACAGCAGAGACAAAAATTCTTCCTTTATAATTAAGACATATTTTTCCCTAGAAAGATGTGACAGTATTAAAAATTATTTATACAAGAACAGGTATGCAGTAGTAAGTTCTCTTCTATTTTAATATAATTACATCTTGCAAGAGGGAGTTCCCTATAAAATGCTCAATGAGCCCTTTTGAAAGAGGGCTAGAAGAGCTATTAGCATGGAAAAATTTTACAAATTCAGTTTAAAATGAACATGCAGAAAAAAATTATCCATGCAGCATTCATAAAAATGTAAAGTTATGCGTAAGTGTAACTAGTTTTGTAGAGTGTTTAAAATTATGAAAGTCTGACAATTAGCCTATAGCTCATGTTTTTGTTCTGCTTTTTGTAGTTCCTTGCTTTAAAAATATTATGTGAATCCCCTTTATTTTAGCACATTTTACAGCCTTATCACTGTCTAGGCATATATATATGCACATTGCTTTGGCTTTTGTCCACTACATACCATTCCTTGCAGTTAACAAGTGAATGTTTAATGCAGTTGCTTCCATATGTCTATTTGCTTTCAATACAGTTCTTCTTTCATGAAAAGGCAATAAACATCTTTCATTGCATGCAGCTTAATAAGTTCAGATACAAAATTTTTGCTACTGAGGTTTATATAATATAAGCACAGTTCTGGAGGATAGCTTTGTGGCAAAATGTTTTCCAACATCAGTTACTCAGTTTTTCTTTGAATTATCTTTTATGCAGGATATCTTACAATTGGGCTATCCTCTGTGAAACGGAAAAAGGGAAACTACCTGCTTGAGACCATCAAGTCCATATTTGAGCAGTCAAGTTATGAGGAACTCAAAGAAATTGCAGTGGTAGTGCAGCTGGCAGATTTTGACTCAGCCTGGTGTGAAGGGATGGTCCAGGACATTTCACAGAAATTTGCACATCACATAATTGCAGGCAGATTAATAGTCATTCACGTCCCCGAGGAATATTATCCAGTACTGGATGGCCTCAAGAGAAATTACAATGACCCAGAGGATCGTGTGAAGTTTCGATCCAAGCAAAATGTAGATTATGCTTTCCTTCTTAACTTTTGTGCTAATCTTTCTGATTATTATGTGATGCTAGAAGATGACGTTCGCTGCTCAAAGAATTTCTTGACTGCTGTTAAGAAAGTAATTACCTCACGAGAAGGATCCTACTGGGTGACTTTGGAATTCTCTAAACTGGGATACATTGGAAAGCTTTACCATTCACATGACCTCCCACGCCTGGCCCATTTTTTGTTGATGTTCTACCAAGAAATGCCTTGCGATTGGCTGCTCATCCACTTTCGTGGGCTGTTAGCTCAAAAGGAAGTGATACGTTTTAAGCCATCTCTGTTCCAGCACATGGGATACTACTCATCTTACAAAGGAGCTGAAAACAAGCTAAAGGATGATGATTTTGAAGAGGAGTCATTTGATATCCCTGACAACCCACCTGCAAACTTGCACACCAATATTAATGTATTTGAAAACTATGAGGCAAGCAAGGCTTACAGCAGCATTGATGAGTACTTCTGGGGCAAAGCTCCTTCTACTGGAGACTTCTATGGGATTGTATTTGAAAAGCCCATTAAAATCAGTAAAATTAAAGTTGTGACTGGAACTGAAGACAGGCAAAATGACATTTTGCATCATGGGGCCCTGGAAGTAGGAGAAAAGATTGTAGGGAGTAAAAAAGGGAGACAATGTACAACTTACTTGAGACTAGGGGAATTCAGAAATGGGAATTTTGAAATAACAGATGTAGAGCACAAAGTTCTGTTTGATATTAACTGCATGAGAATACTTGTTACCAAAAGTCAAAAAGAATGGCTGATCATTAGGAGCATTAGCGTCTGGACTTCTCAAACACCAAATCAATAAGGCAAAGCCACCTGAGATGGTACAGAGTATGTACAATCAGCTGGGTCCCAACTGGTGCCATTCCCTAGAAAAACTGATACTTCTAGCTCTTCACTAGAGATGCAGAAAATCTGGGGAAATCACAAAACAATCAAAGCAATTTTTTTTTTACTAGTTTGGCCAGGCAATATAAAAACATTTATTTGTTGAAAATTTTGAATTTTATAGGAAATGCAAAGTTCTCAAACCTCTCGTGAGATCTTGAACCCCTTTTTTATTATCATTTCTTAGTAAGAGAGATCTTCTGGACTAAAATGAACAATAAAAGACCCATCCTATAATTACCAAAATGTTTAAAGCTAGAACCAGTGTGTTGTGAAAAGAAGTTGGATTGCACCTTGTGCACATATACGTTTGAAATGTTATGATAGAATACATTTGTACAATAGTTGGTGATGTGTTTCTTTTAAAGAAAGTTGTGACAAGGAAATTTATCCTGAAACAGGCAGTTTCATTCTAAGCACTGTAAGAAGACAGTCTGGCTAATCATTGCAACTTTTTTCCAAAAGGGAATGTATGTAAAATTATAAATCTGACATGACAACTGTGTAAAAAATAGATAATTGCATCTGTTATTCTGTCTCAACGAATACCCTTTGTTATTTTTCCTGGGTCCTTTCACTGAAATGAACACTACTTGGATTCTGTATTACTTAGGGGACCAATTTACTCTCCTTATTGGAACAAAACACCTCATAGTAAGCAAGCATTCTGCCTGAGTACAGCTGTCACTATCAAACCTTAGCACCTCAAGGGCAACACATTTCTCTTAGACGAATCTTAACAGATCTCAGCAACATTTGCTGTTCCTTCACAATATGCAGAACTCCCCATGAGAAATTTGCACAAAGATGAATACTGCAACATGCTTTCTGAAGTCTGTTATGCCTTCTACATCTACATGTCCAGTCCATGGATGATACAAATGTAAAGTGTACCAGGTTAATCAACTGAAGGTGAATGTAATCACCTGTCTCTCCTAGATGATCCCTAGCCAGAAGGGCAGACACAAAGTGAAGAATCTAGATGAAATTCAAAATTAATGTTTTAAATTAGTTTTGGGTTTTTTCTGCTGTTTTCTAATTCTGATCTTGTTATTTATGTAGACATCTTCCCACTGCCTCTGCTTATTCCCCATGACCTTATTTTGCCTGGCTTTAGCCAATAAGAAGAAAATTTCCCTCAGTCCTCATGACTTCAGTGTAAGCTCTGGGCTTTTAGTGCATCACAAAGGAAGACTGTATAGCTCTATGATTTATACTATATTCATATATTTGCATTGGGAGAATCTATGGGTTTTTTTCCCCTAAGAAATTATCCAGACTCTCTTAGAAGTCACAGTAAGAAATCCGTTGAGTATCAAGCGTGGCACAGATGAACACTGTATCGTCAATCTCATGAATACTGTGGTTATAATCTCATTGCATGTATGGTAGTGCAAGGGTTCTCGGAACAGCAAGAGTTGAATTCAAGAATGCACTGACCAAGAGTGAACTGTACTCAGTACATCCAAACTCAACATGGCTATTTCAGAAGGGTAAATTATTTTAAAATCTACACAAAACAGCAATGCAATTGCTTTTCCTGGTTCATAAATCCTGATAAATTCACATCCAGGTTTGGCAAATCCTCCAATACAGAGGTAAGGTATAGTTCAAAAGAAATCTTTTGATAGATGCTTCTACATCTTTCAGAAAAACACACTCTTGTCAAAGAAAGTCTTTGTTTCTTTGTTCCTTAATACACACCTAGGTCTCGATTCTTCATATACATATCTTCAATAAAACAGATTAAAAGTGGTGTACAGGTTCAGTATGAGAAGGAAAACTACACAGTTTTTAAAAATGAAAAATACATGCTTATCTCAAATGGTTATAAATACTTATGAAGAACTTACTTTTTAGCTGTGATATACCACTGTTATCAAATAGTTAGTTGATAATTAGTCACTAGTCACCAGCAATTTTTTAATGAACTGTCATTCTTCTATTTTTCCTTTCCTTGATCATTAACCATTAGTTCCAAAACAAATATAACTAGGTTATTCGGGAACATAATTTTTACTTTTATTCAGAAATGCAGTGTGTTTAAACCAATCTTCTAAATTAGAACGGGAAATATACTAAATCCCAAGGTTTAAAAACATTCTCTTAATCAAAACCATACAAGAGGTGAAAGGCTAGTACAAATGAAATGCTCTCCACTTAAGGCTACAGTAATTTAAATGTTTGGTGTTTTTTTTTTTTTAACATCAGGCGTTGAACAAAACTGTTTTCATTTTTAAAACAACAGCAATAATGTGTCTCATCTTCAATATCATGGCTTAGCATCAAAAGCTCTCATCTGGTTGTTACCAGTTGGAGAGAGTCAAACCCACAAATGCCAAGTAAATGCCCTCAAAGGAAGCTTTCTTTGGGTGTGGGTAGTGGTATGTGCTGGGTTTGAGAGGCACGCACCACTTTCTTGTGGAATTTGAGCTGATTTGGAAAAAATAATTAAAAATACATGTATTCCAGGAGAAGCAAGAATGTGGTTCTGTAAGCTAGTGTTTTGAGTGCATGAGTCCCAGCTACTCCTTTGCAGTATTTTATCCAACTCATTCACATGGAAAAGGCTGCCATATTTTGAAAAATAAAACAATCATAAAATCAATGATAACTGTTTTTCAGACAGATATCAGAAATAGACATTTGAAGATACCAGTATTTTTCTTCATGTGCTAAGAAAAGTGATTGCATTCTGAAAGGGAAATATTTAATCAGACGTGTATATGTTCACAAATACTTCTCAAAGTTTGGATTTTCTTTTTTTTTTTTTTTCAGTAATGAAGCAAAAGATTAGCAGTGTCACAAAGCTCTGCTCATTGGATTATAAAGTTGGTTCTGTTGGTGTGTATTTTCTGGGTTCATTTGTGGACTGAACATCAGTATTTTCATACTGAAATGCCAATACTGAAAATATTACACTGTGGTCTGCACACTGATGTATCCTTACTGGCTCTGTTTGGGATTCCTCATTGTACAATGTCCTTGGGCCTTTTTTTCTTTTCTTAGCTAAAAGCCAGTTTGTATTCTGTCTTGTTCACACAGTGTAAACTGTCTGACAGGGAATTCTTGGGAAGTAAAATACTACTCACTGTGAATTAAAAGATCAGAGCCCTTATATTAGTTCAGAATAAACAAATCCAGAGACAGTAATTGTCAGGCAAATTAGTTTTAGTATTTTTACTATATGTACTATGAGAAAAATAATTCACTAAGGTGCTATACAAGTGTGTTGGTTTCAGATCTATGTTTTTAAATGATGCTCTGTGTTACTCTCTGTTCAGTATTCTCTTGTGTTAGACACTACTGTTTTTTGTTTTTATAAAGGGAATTCAGGAACTTGTTCATTATTGAATTAATAAAAGTTAAATAAACAGCAAACTATAACACCTTAGAAAATATTTCATCTTGGAAAATTAATAAAGAAAAAAAACACCCACATGATGAACTACATGCAGATGCAATCAGCTTCCATTGCAAAGTACTTCAGTGATTCTGATGGAAGTGATAGTTCTTACTACTCTCATGGTAAATTTGAAGTTCTGTTAGTATTAAATCATGAATAGTAATGCAGATCATGTATCATGAGCTCAAGCAGTGTTGTATCCTCAAAAGGTACAGCATAATGTTTTGAAAAAACAGGTGGAAAATATAGATGTATTATAATGAAAACAAATGAAGTTATTTTGATGTCATATTCTATATACAAAGACAAATTAATTTAAGTGTCTCCAACCCTCCATCAGCTTTTCAGATAAAGTAAAAAAAGGAGTTTAATCCTTTCTTTTCTCTCCTTAGTTCTCAGAGACAAACATTACGAAATTTCTACTGCCTTTACTGGAAGCAGGATTAACCTACATATCATAAGACACTGAAAGTGTTGATTATGTTTTTGGTTTTGTTTTGGGGTTTTTCCATTTTAATTTTAGCCATCCTGGAAGTGTGAAATTAAAGCAGTCTCCAAACAGATGCATTTTGGTATCTCCGGGTGTCATTTTACAAGTTCTTGCCTCTTTTACTGGTTTTGTTACAGCAAATACATTCTGTGTCATGCCCTTCAGCAGCACATATAGACTAAGGCAAGATTGCTGCTTCTGCTGTAAATGGAGAGGAAGAGGTGCATGACCAGAGTCATCTCAGTGTACAATGGTTGTCTAAGATCTGTTTGTCTCTACTGAATTTTGAGGGGAAGTCTATGCAAGTGGTTTGGCCTGCACATTAATTTCCTAAATAATTTGAGATACAGGAGATCTGTTTCTTTTGCATTATTTCATATAGTACGTATAAATCTATACAGAAGCATATGATACATATAAACCTTTACAGAAAATTTCCTATCAGCAGCACCACTCTTCACAGCAGGAATGTTCAGTATCTTCTTCATAAATACTACCTTGCGATTTCAATGAAAATAACCTGTTCAGCTTTCAAATAAGGAATATGAATCTCCACCTTGAATCTAAGACCTTATTTATTACATTAGTTTAACAGTGACATTAAATACAAAGAAATATTAATTACAATAACATTTCTATAAAAGTACCTTGTTGTTAAATTAGCATAAAATTGAATTGGCACCTGGGGAGATACTGGGCTATTTTTCAGCCACATTTCTGTATGTTTTTCAACTGACATATTAACTACTACAAATTCTCAAATAAAATTCCACTTTGTCCTGACAGTTGTAAAAAGGCTCTTAAAATTTCACATAGACCTTGAAAGTAATTTTTGTTGGGTTATATTGCTAATTAAACCCTTTGCCAGCCCTTTGCTGGGATTATGTAAGAGTTTCACATTTAATGAGTGAAGCTGAACATCAAAAGCTGGTGCTCATTTCCTCTGTTCAGCTGGTTAATAGCTGCCTTCCCTCTTTCTTGCTGTTTACTCATTAACATCGGTTTTGCTTTTGCCAGCTTAGGAAAAACTGCCTGGTAGCCAGTGAAATCTCAGGCTGTTAATTCTCAGTTTCAGAGATACTGAATTTGTACTTTATGAAATGTTCCTATTTTTTAAAAGACGTGTATAACTTTTTGAAAATTAGCATGAGCACAATGTTCATTTTCTCAGCCTCTCCCTAGTGTTATTAGAGTGGGTTTTCTTCCTGGATAGCTGCATCAAGCAAAGACATTAAAAAGACATTACCAGGAAAAAAATAATTGCTATGCAAAAGACTTACTTCTAATTTTTAAAACCAGGTTCAAAGGTTTATTTGTGATCAGGCTTCATCTATCCTGAACAATTTAAGTAAAAAAGATGAAAAAACCATCACGACAGGAAAAGGTTAAATAAATATTGTGTGTGTATATTTCTGCTGTATGATTGCACTTAAAATAACTTACCACTTAAAAGTAATCATTTGTCAGAATATTGCCATTATATTAGCCCTTTTACAGCAAAAGGGAGACCATGATGGCCCCTAGAATTGCTCTGTTTTGCTGTCTAAATAAAAATAATAGATTCAGCTTTCAAAAGCATTGCCTTAGGCATGCCCACTGATGTGGTACACATAGCACAATACTGGCTGGCTGTCTAGCCTGCTGTACTGCAGTACGGGAATATTTATGTCTACCAGAGTTGGGGGTGGAAATGTAACAAGCAACAGTTCCTATCCTTGCTATAATACCTGTAATATTTTTGGAAATAAATGTATTATATGAAAACATCCTGTGGTTTAATGCACTTCTGTTAACCACAGAACTAATCACTTTTGTTCTAACTGTAGATGCCACATTTTCTTTTGTTCAACTTGGGCCAAAAGGGCATATAACTCAAAAGGCAAAAGATTGCTATAAAGGAAATTTGATGATTAGTTATTGTATACTTTGCTTTCTCAACATATGTTCACCTTGTTCTGATAACCTGGATTTAGATTTCCTGCTCCAACTGATGTCTTGAGCTCAAATTTAAAATGTACCAGCTTCTTTTTCTTAGTATACCTTGCATCACTAAGAGCAGAGATCTTAAGACATAAGTTTATAAAATCATAGAATGTCTAGGGTTGGAAGGCACCTTAAAATATCATCTAGATACAACCCCCCTGCACTGGCAGGGACATCTCCCAGTAGATCAGGTTGCTCAGAACCTCATTTAACCTGTCCTTGAATACCTCCAGGGATGGGCCTTCCACAACTTCCCTGGACAACCTGTTCCGCTGTCTCACCACCCGCAAAGGGAAGAATTTCCTCCTAATGTCTAATAAAAAACTACCCTCTTCAAGTTTTAATCCCTTGTACTCTCACTACAAGTCCTCAAGAGAAGTCCCTCCCTAGCTTTCCTGTAGGCCCCCTTCAGATACTGAAAGACCATTATAAGGTCTCTCTGGGGCAGCCCAGGATATGATTGGCCCTCAGGGCTGCAGGTGCACATTGCCAGCTCATGTTGAGCTTCTTGTTCACCAGCACCCCCAAGTCTGTCTCCTCAGGGCTGTTATCCATCCATTCTTCACCCACCATGTGTTTGTGCTTGGGATTACCCAGACCCAGGTGCAGAACCTTGCACTTGGCCTTGTTGAACTTCATGCAGTTTTCATGAGCCCACTTCTCAAGCCTGCCAAGGTCCCTCTGGATGGCCTCCATTCCCTCCAGCATGTCAACCTCACCACAGACTTTGGTGTCATAAGCAAACTTGCTGAGGGTGCATTCAATGTCATTGTCCGTGTTGCCAACAAAGATGTTAAACAGCACTGGTCCAAGAACTGACCCTTGGGGAACACCGTTCATCACTTGTCTCCATCTGGGCATCAAGCCATTGATCACAACTCTTTTGTGTGTAACCATCCAGCCAGTTCCTTACCCATCAACCAAATCTGTACTGTTCCAGTTTTGATACCTGGATGTCTTGCGGGACAGTGTCAAATGCTTTGCACAGGTCCAGGTATATGACATCAGTTGCTCTTTCTTTGTCCACTGATGCCGTGACCCCATTGTAGAAGGCCACAAAATTAAGCAGGCAAGATTTGCCCTTGGTGAAACCATGGTGGCTGTCATCAGTCATTGCTTTGTTTTCCACATGCCTTAGCAGAGCCTTCAGGAGGATCTGCTCCATGATCTTGCTGGGCACAGAGGTGACACTGACCCTTAGTTCCCTAGGTATTCCTTTTTTCCCTTTTTGAAAATGGGGGTTATGTTTCCCCTTTTTCAGTCAGTATGAACTTCGCCAGACTGCCAAGACTTTCCAAATATGCCTTTGCAATTTCATTGGCCGGTTCCTTTAGGAGCAGTGGAAGAATCCTGTCAAATTCCATGGACTTGTGCACCTTCAGGTCCTTCAGGTAGTCTCAGATCTCCTCTTCTACTCCAGTGGAGGGATCTTCTTTTTTGCAGTCCAGGCCTTTGCCTTCTATTGTGGGAGGCGACGGGAGAGATGCAAACGACCATGATGAGTGATCAGCAAGTCTCGTTTATTGACTCCAATCAGGCAGTATTTATACTTTCAATAATGAAGCTCATAGCATAGTGCAAAGCTAAGCTCACCATTGGCTAGCTATTAATGTTAACCACGCCTTTGATTACATTATTGTAGTTAGTGTTCCCAGGCTAGCTTTCTCACTCTCATGTCCAAGTTCCCTCTACCATATCTTGTTATTGTATAGCAGTTTTTGTGCTCAAGGACATGCTGTCCTGGTTTCTTGCAAAACTCCCTTTTCTCAGCTCTTACAATTAACCAGCTGTATCATGTTTACGTGACCTTTCTCACGCAGCCAGTCTTCTGCAAGACTCTCCACATTCTATAGCTTGGATGGTGTAACTAGAGTCTTTGCTGGTAAAGACTGAGGCAAAATTGTCACTGAGTATGTCAGCCTTCTCTGTATCTTGCATGAAGTTAAACCCTTACACCAAAAATTGCTGCTACTGAAAGTCCCTTGCTTTGCGCTCATGCCACCTGGAATAATCCAGTTAATCCGCAACTTCAGAGTCTATGCTAATTTCATGTTATAATTTCACCAGCATGCACAGACATTCCCTCCCTCTTTCTTTAATTTCAGTACTGGATAAATAAACATCATCTTGGGTAAATATTGCCCAACAACTTTCACTTCCATTAAGAAAACTGGGACTGTTACTGTCATTTATTTCTCAGAATTACTTCCTTCATTTGGCCCTCGTTCACTATATTTAAATGCCACATCTGCTGAGAAGACAATGAACATGCTGTAATGAGACACCCTTTTAAGAGAGAAGCACTTATTATTTTTACCATAAAACTCAAGGGGGCACTATTTGATTGTGTCAAAATTATAAGCAAACTTTTGCCTCTATGAAAATCTCATAAAACAAACTGGTTTTGTTAATCACTCCTGCAAAAGGACCCTGGCAGCAGTCTGGTTTTGGATTTCCAAAGTGAGCCAGGTTTCTGTCCTCCGCAGACCTGGATAGAGTCTTTCAAGGAAGGAAAAAAAGCCCCAAACAGGTCTTCTCTCTGGTTTTCTGCTGCCTTTCGAAGGTGAAATTGTATGTTTCTTTCCTTCTCTCCCTCAAAACATATTAAAATCAACATGTGATCCTCCTTCTTCTTGATCCTATCTGCATCTTTTGGAAAGGGGTAATTTTAGTTTACACAGGAATGCTTATATTTGGGGAATAAATGACACAACACAACCAGAACATTTTTCAAAGGCTTTTTTTTTTTTTTTTTTTCCTTTTTAAACATTCAAAATGAGATATGCAATATATTCCCTCTAAGGAAATAAAATGTTTGTTCGAGCATGTTTCTGTTAACTGCTTCACACACAAAACAAACAAACATGAAGTCAGATAAGGCTTTTTAGGTAAGTAAGGGTGTGCATGTGGGTGCATAAGTCCATTAATACAAAAGCTGGAAAAAACCACATCTATAGCTGCCTTCTGCACCAAAGCCTTTAAGCTTCGTCGCTAAGGAGAGAAACCATTTTTTGATCAAAGCAGTGTGTCACAAATAATTTGAACATTTACTTTTCTACATTTAATCACTCTTTCTTCTGATACTAAGTCAATTCCATAGAATATAATCTCTTGAGAAATATCTTTTGCCAAGATGTTGCATGTGTTTTGTAAACATATGATACTTTTCCTGAATATTTATTATAATTAATACATTTACCTTGACCATAAACAATTGATAAAATGTTTTTCTTGTCTTATTTTATCTGAAAGCTCTTTTTTTCTCTTTTTAACTGAGCAAATATATTTGTTATTTTCAATAGCTTTATTCTATATTCTAGAACAAGGAATTAGGAGCCAAATGTGCATTCTGGTATGAAACTAGATTCTAGCATTGTACTTACAGAATATTTGAGAAAAGGTATTTTAGCCATAAACGTATATTTAAGCATCATCTGTTATAAAAGACATTAAAGTGCCTTTGTTTCGGGACTTTGTGAGAAAAAAATGCACAACTAAGTCCATATTACTGGAAAAATTCCCTCTCCCAAACTTTCATTTCTCCTGTCAGCAGCAAGGCATCATGTTCCTCCAGTTCTGCTCCATGAATCCTGGTTTCTTAACATCATGTATTTCCATCACCTCCACAAAATTCTGTCAGATCCCCATCAGGTTTGTATGCATTTAGTTCAATGAATTTTATCTTGTTATGGGTATTAAAGATTGAACAACTATCTTACACTGTCCTAAAGAAGAAAATAGTGTACATTTCTGGTCAATCAGTCTCATTGTTTTAATAATTAGTGGATAGTTGTTGTTTTTATTTATTTATTTTAATAGAGATAGGTTTCCTGAAGAGTGGATGGGATAAAAATTGGTTGCATTTCTACATCACCTATTTCTGTCATCATCTTCTTCATACCCAGATTTTGCTACTTCCTGTTCACTGCAAGCACCCACTCACACAGTGAAAAAACAAATAAGCAGAAAGGCATTGTAAGCAATAGCTTTCTGATAGAGAGTGAAGCATGTGAGACAGAATTAGAAGCTGTCCTAGATATTTCAAGTTCAGTACAAAGAAAGCTAAAGAACATCTTCTGTTGCCCTGCATTTTCACTGTGACATTTCTTCTATTCCATGTGCCTCTGTGGATATGTTATCTAAAGCTCACTGTACTTTGTGGAAAGTTTTTTTTATTAATTTTGCAGTGGTTTTCTATGCCACTTTAGCTATAATTTTTTTGTCATGTAAGCCAGCTTGCTTTCGTGTCAAACTACACCATGCTGTGTAGATGTACCCTCTGTCTACCTCTGTGGCTTTAAATCTGGAATACATTACTAACCCAGCAAACATTTATGCAGATGCTTAAGTTAGAGAGGTGTCTACTCCTGCTGAGATTGGGTACTGGAAGCAAACTTGGTATGCTACATCATCTAGAAGGCTCCTTGGGTTTGTGTTATAGCACCATAGGCCTCCGAATTGCATCCAGCCAGCTAACAGATACAGTGTTTTAAAACCATATTGCTCACCAGCTTTTGTTCTATTCCCCTCTCCTCACCTTGCTCAAAGTTACATCCCCAACAGTGGAGTCAGTGGAAGAGAAGATCTCAGCAAAGCCACTGTTCAAAGCATTATCTTTGATGAAAGTTACTTTAATTGGTATTCTAAATATTCTGACAGGCTGGGTACGTGGCCAACCAGCAGCACCTCCCCACACTGCCTTCAGCTCCTTTCCCAACAAGTAGTATCAGCTGGCAGGGAGCTGGTTCTACAAAGCCTTCAGCCAGCCCTTAAAAGAGGCTTCTTTTTCTTGTTTGTTTGGGAGTTTTTTTGACATTTCCTTCACTACACAA
Organism: Apus apus; assembly: GCF_020740795.1. Taxonomy (NCBI): domain Eukaryota; kingdom Metazoa; phylum Chordata; class Aves; order Apodiformes; family Apodidae; genus Apus; species Apus apus. Next base: position 162,122,977 of record NC_067282.1, read on the forward strand.
AACAATCCTTCAGGACATTATTTGTGGAGCTATCACATTTTAGTGCAGCCTTTTTGCAAACATTAAAGTAATAAAGAAATTATGGAAAGAAAATAAAAGAAGAATGAAAAGAAAAAAAAAATCTTTTAATTTTCCCAAATTAGTCATTAACGATAGGTAAGATCTGGAAGAAAATAGGAGTTATTTCAGGTTTTTTCCCCATTACATTTAGCATTCTTTTGTTATTTTCTCTCACATTTATTACTTGCAGAGACAATTAAAACTGGAAAACAACAGCAAAACTTTCCCATCCTTACTTACCAGTTTGCATAGATTTAGAACTTTTTAATATTTACCCACATGGAAACATCTACCATCTGGTGAGCATACTTCGGTCAGACGCGCTGCTCCCAGTAGTCAGGACATCTTGGAAAAATTCCTAGTGCTAAAAAAAAAAAAAAAAAAAAAAAAAGTCTTTGACTGTGCCACGATAGTTTGTGGGCCAGATGCTTATCTGAGTTACTCCTGTGCAAATAACTATTTCCAATACTAGTTAAAAAAAAAAAAAAGCGATGCCTTTTTTTTTTCCTTCCTTCTTAATTTTATTTTCTTCAATTTAATGCTGTAATAAAACAGGCTGAGATTATTAGAATATCCATAAAAGCCTTTTAAGGGGAACAGGACGTTTAGTTTAACTCAGAGTAAGAAACTGGTGACTTAGATACGATTCTCTCACAGAAAAGCAAGTGCTAAAACAGATTTCCCAAGAATTTGAACTTTTGAACCTCAGGAACCTGGAACAGAACCTTCTTCCTCCATTCTTATCTCAGTATGAATTTAGAAAAGCACCTTTATTCTAAAACATTCTTTATTCCAAAGGATAACATCCATAATTTCATCAATGTGGAGTACCTCTACTAGGACACTTATGAGATCTTTTCTTGTCCCATGCTTCTCAAATGCTGCTCTCAGTGGCTTAACTACCTTCACTACACTTGTGTTAATAGATCTAGTTTTCTCATTTCCGTCTCTAATGACATAAAATTTCACAATCAGAAATTACTTTGTTCTCCCTACTTGCTTCAGTCAACTGAAGTTTTCAGAGAAAGATGTGAGAGACACAAAGAAACAATTAGAAAAATGTTTATAGCCTTCAGGAGAATTGTTCAATTTTTTTATCCCTTTTGTTGGAAAACAGATCTTTTCTCCCATATGGCACCTCAGAACAGTGTGTTTGGCATTCAGACTGCTATTCGCAACATATTCCTAAGTGCTAATGCACTTTTTTTTTTCCTTGGCTGCTTTTTTTAGGTTTCTGTTGTGTCTAAGAAATCGCTGTCTGTTATGAACCCGAGGTGGGTTTTTTTGTGTTTGATTTTTTCTTCCTTTTTCAGCTGCAGTGGAATCCAGATGAGGACATGCTAACAGCTTCTCTTGGGAAGTTGTTTTTTGTTGGGTTTTTTCGGTGTTATTTTTGTGGGTTTTTTTCTTATCAGAATGGAAAGTATTTGTAAGAAACGGTTCATCTGGTAAACTGAGCTTATATTTTCTTTTTTACCTCTGCAAGTGAAAGGATACAGAAAGAAGTGGAGCTAACTGGCCAGAGCACTGTTACTGAAGGGCATTTTTCCTTTGGAATGTCCTGCTGTGCTTTGGTAGTGAGCATGTAGGGTGGCAAGCCGGATTACTGACAAAATAGAAAAATTACTTTAAACTATTCCTCGAGCCTGGAGGTAGCAGTTCTACAGCCACTGAGGAGGAATCAGATGTATGAAGGGGACAGTCACTAAAAAAACAAAGGATGACTTGTTTCTAGTGCTCCCAAAACATTCTATAGTTTAAAATACTTCAAATTTATCCAAACACCACTGCAATTAAAAGGAATGTATGCCTTCTTTTCAGAGCTCTTGGATCACATCACACCTAATTTGGAAATTATCTCTGATAATTAAACTAGCCTTAATGATGTAACTTGGAGACAATAGCCATGAAAACAAAACACTGATGGTATTGATGTTTTTTAAGAAATAAGTTACCACTATTCCCCTAAGCTGAAATAAGGTTTTATGGTTCTGTCCTGCTTCTGTTCCTGTCTTGTCACCACCTCCCTACCCTGTGCCGGTACAAGTACCCAGGGAGTCTGAGAGTGAATCAAAGGAAGGAATAAAATGCAGCTTATAACCAAGCAAGAAGCAAAAGTTCCAGTGTTAGTTAATTTACAATTTAGCCATATCTGTGCTTGGGGTTGGAGCTAATGTAATTCAGTTAGATAGAAAGAAGACACTGTAGTTAATGACTAAGCAGTCGTCAGTAGCACCTGAGATTTTTATAATCCCTTTCCTTTAGTGTCTGTATTAGCGTATGTAACAAACTTCTTACTATCTCAGATCTAAAGACATAAAAATGATAAACTGAGAGAGAGAAAGAAAAAAAGTGTTAATGAAACAGATTAAATAAAGCAGAGAAACAATGAGATTTATGAAAATCAGAAAGTAAAACTGTCTCACAGACATGAGCTGGACCCAGGTCTCCATGTCTTCTCATTGTTCAGCTGCAAATATTTTTCTTCTTTTTTGGTCTTTTATAGTTTTATATAATATGTAATCCTATGTAGCCATAAGAAAATCCCCCTCTCAAAATAGTCATCACCTATTAAGTTATCTTTTTAAAAAAGCACTTCATGCAAATACATTCTGTTTTATTTCATTCATGTCTCCTGCCACATTTTTGCTAACTACTGCTATAGACAAGCATTTTCCACAGTCTAAAATCACACTAATTTGAGAATATCAGTTTCATAGATAAAGATGCATAGATAAGGACTTATTTAATCACCAGGTATGGTTTTTAAATATCTGTAGCCAAATAGGTGAACAGTGTTGCTAACAGACTGGCAAAGACAGCTGAGTATAAACTAGGAGCTTTATGAATTAGTTAAGAAAATTAAAACCATAAAACCTAAGAATCACCTTCTGATTGTATTTTTTAAATTAAATTTTAAAAAATATGCCAATTACAGCTTATAGGTATAACAATTATTTTCCGAAGTTCATAAGCACATGTATTTTTAATGCATACTGAAGTCATAAACATAAATAAATGTGCATGACATGTCAGGAATAATTGTTGATATAGTGTATGAGGTTGCAGAGCATAGGCACAGGCACAAAATACTGCAGGACCTTGGGGATGTCCCAGTTTCTGTGCTTAGATGTCTACCTTCAGCATCCCACACTTTCCACTACCATGTGAATGTTCCTGCTTCAACCAAGACACTTAGGAGGGTGACCAGAATACAATTGTGGAGGCAGACTTATTTGCCAGTAAACAAATTTCACAGGGAGAGGATGAAAAGTCATGGCAGTGTGGAAGGAATGTTGTGGGAAAAACCAGAGGAGGGTTTCTTCAGCATAGTTATAAACCTAGGGATAGAAAACAAAGACTAATTGAATTAAGTCTTATACCATTTTCTAATGTAACTTTCACAATCACTTGATTTTTTTTAAGATTGAAAAGAACATTTGGAAATGCAGTTTTGTAAAATAACTCCAATTTTCTGTTTGCAAGATGAACAGGACCTTTCAGGTTTAAAAAGAATATCAGAAAAACTGTTAAAAGATGGGAGAGAGATTGCAAGGCTGGAAAATATAAAACTACATCAATCCTTTCCATTTCATAGAGGGTTGGACACAAAAGTTATGACCTTTAGTAAAGCAATTTAAAAAAAAAAAATTACAAGGGTGGGAAAAAAGGCTTCTAGTGCAGTCAGGCCCATTGGGAGGCAAGTAAAGACTGAGAGATGTCAGAGAGCTGTAGAACAGATCAATAGCAGATGCATTCAGGAAGGCAGAAGAGAAAAGAGAAAAAAGAGATGATAAAATTTGCACTCACATGAATAATTTTCTCTAAGCTGTCACTTAAAAAAGCCAAAAATTCAGGCAAAATTATATTTAATATCTGATCAATTTTATGTTATTTATTTATTTTTTAGTGCTAGAATAGAAAGTAGTGAAGTCCTATGGGGACAATGTCATGAGATCTATGAAGTTAGGTTTGGAGACCCAGATCTCTTCTAGTATTACATGCAGGTTTTCATTGTGAAGGCTGGATTCTGAGTTATGTGCATCTTGAAAGGTCTAAAGCAGAGTTTGGTTCAGAGGATATTTCAAATGAACCTGGTCTGCATGGGTATTATCAGCTTACTCAATTTATTTCATTACACAGTCTCACTATTTAATTAACTTTTTTATTATTAACTTTGTAATAATTTTTTTCAGATTAGTGTAAAAATATCAGAGATGTTGTATTCACAATATCTCACATTTGCAATTATGCTTGTTATAAATTAAAAGTTAGGAAAATCAAATGAAGTGGAAAAATAAAATAACCAAATCTTTCAGCGTTTTCCAATGAATTTAACTTGATACTGGTCAATAGATGGAAAAAGTTTTTAATTGTTCTTGGAGAGGATTCATCATCATAAGTATTGCTGTTCAGTGCCATTTTAAATATTATTTGGTATCAGAAACATCTGAAATCCAGAGCTGATCAATAGGGTATGCGATCTTAAGTAATAAATGGTCTTCAAAACTGTCAGATGTTGGCCAAGTATTACTATTATCCTTCATGAAAAAAAAAAACAGTAAGAAAACTAAAGCAACTTAAGGATGAGACATGTGGTTTAAGACAACCAGTGTAGGAGCATCTACAGTCAGCAGAGCTATCGATTGCATGGTAGTTTGCGAGAGGCAGCCTCTCGGGGTACTTCCCATGCAAGAGGCTGTAATGGGACCTGGATGACCAGCTTAGATAAGATTTCCAGTGTTGAGTGGACTGACTGAGTGACATGTTTCCTATGGTTCTGTCTGATAGTTCAATTCACCTCAAAGAGTCCTCAAACAGGTGTTTTAAACTAAAGGTGCTTGTATCTATACTTCTTCCAAAAACAAAAAAGAGCAATGCTTGTTGCCAGTTAGCTGTTTTACTAATTTCAATTAATTGTACAAAAGCTTGAGGATCCATTTGAAAAGCTGTCCATTCTACTGTAACATCTTGTGATTTGCTTATATTTCACAGGCACTGATGTTTCACACTAATAATTTCAACGTGTGTACCTGCAAAGAACACTACATTGACTAATTAATGTATTTTTGTTATTAAACTCACTTTTCTTCATAACTTCCTTCCGCGTTCTATGAATTGTCTCAAAGAGTAAATAAGCTTGTCTCAGTTTAAATAAAATAAATAAATAAATAAATTAAATTTTATGTTCTCACAAGTTAAGCTTAAAGATTCAAACATCTTTTAGATCTGTGCAGAAAAGCATATTCACCAGTAGTACAACCTGTGGGACAGAGGCTTAGGTAGTGTGAATATCAAGCTGATGAATGCATAAAAGCTTGATTCCAAGATGATTAAAGCTTCCTATTGCAGAAAACTACAGTGTCTAATTCCAGCAATAAGAGCCTGTCAGTAACAGAATCTGACACTTTGCCTTTACATAGTTCACATACAACTGCATTGCCAAAACCCTCATTAGCCTCCCTGGCACTCTTTGCAGAGTATATGTTGGAGTCTGCAGTGGCTTACAAAGAGGGAAAATATTCACGATTTTGAGATAATGTTCAGCTTTTCAGCTTTTTTTTCCCCCCTCATTTGTTATTTGGAATTAGGGTACCATCTACTGGCCATAAGGGTTTTTGTGAAATTGTCTATATAAACATACCCTCTTTTACTTCTGCTCATCATCACTTACTCACTTCCTACTTATTAAAACAATCTAATTTTGTACATGTCCAATTATTTCATACCACTCTGACCATGTGAATCTGAATAACAATCTTTTGGCTTTAAATATATTCATCATTAAAGGCCGAAGAATTGAGACCAATATCAGGCAGGAGACCAATAGTTCTTGCTTTAGCATATAGTTTTTGCTGATGCAGGTAAGCATTAGTATATGAAGAAACAGTTTTGTTTCTTCAATATTAGGTAGGAATTGTCTTCAGAATCGTATGCTTTCGTACATAGAAATGTGAAAGATTGCTCTTACATCTCCTTTAAGGACATGGGAAACAACAAATTCTTCCCACTCACAATTTTCAGCTCAGGTGTCTAACCCCATCCCACACACTTTCTGCCTCTGCAGTAGCAGTAGCACATGTCCAAACCCTTCCATTTCAGTCTTCATGTCTTGTCAGGATGTGAAGCAGAGAACAGGGGAGGAAAATGTGGAGCTTCATTTAGGATTAGCAAGCATCCACAGAGAGGTTATGAAGTCCTGTAAATGCCAGGAGAGGCATGAGCTTGGTTGGGTCAGGAGAAACTCAGCAGTCCCTCTTCTCTTTCTTAACCCAGCACACTCACACTGCTCACTCCTTAAACAGCTACATGAAATACTGCTGATCCTTTCCAGTCTCACTCCTAGGGCCAAATTTCTGAAAATTCTCATTTACTTGCTTTCTACCTGCCCACCCTGTAAAAACAAGCCCACTACTCTCTGCAGACTCTACTCTCATACCGAAAGGCCCAACCTCCCTTCCTTGCCACCAACCAGCCCACTGATACTGTTCTCCTGGACTTTCTCTAGATACCTGCTACCGCAGATGATTCTTCAAACCTTGTGCCCTCCATTCCCAGACCACTGTCATTTCTCACAAAATTGAATTTTCCTGTGAAGAAAATATGACATCAGCTCTGATTTAAGCCTGGAACATTTTGTACAGTAAACAAAGAAAGCTTTTAATTTAAGAAAAAATAATTCAAGAGGAATTTAAAATTACATTTATAAGGCTTTTTACAGAAAAAAATTATTGGATACTAAAAATATTTAATCTGGTGGAGAAAAGCATAATAAAAAAATAGCTGCAAATCAATACTTGAAAAATTCAAACTTGCACTGTTTATTTCTAATTTTCATCAGTTAGGATGATTAGTCCTTGGAAAGATGACCAAAGGTGGGAGTGAGACTATTTGTCTTTTTGAAGTCTTCAAATGGGAACTGGAAAATTAGCTTTAGCCTTGATTAAATTCTCTTGTCTCCCTTGTAGATGAAAATAGATCAATGATTTGATGTTTCATTCTTTGTGTATTAATTGTGATTCTGTGAATTTTATCCATTGATAAAAATGTCTGAGCACCAGTTCAGACATCTAGACTGCAAACCTCAGACCTTTGCCTACTACAAGACTACAAAGCAAAGCAAATATTGAGAGGTATAATGTAGACTGGTGTCCTGGTTTGAGCCAGGATAAAGCAAATTTTCTTTTTATTGATTTTTTTTCTTCAGTGAACTTGCTGGAAGTAGCAAAAAGTTTTACAGCTAGTGGACTGTTTATAGATACTGTTGAGAGACCAAGGACACTTTGCTCTACTTGTCAAATGTGCTACTTCAGACCCTAAAGGAGCAGATCAGTCATATATATATAAACCTCCTATAGGGAGGGGCAGACTAGACAGATGGCAAAATCAGCAAAACCAAATTATTCCATCCATATTTACATGGCTCTCGGTATAAATTCAGGCATCACGGAAGTCAACTCCCTTCTTCTTCTTCTTCCATTTATGGCCAGCATCCAAGGTATCTATTCGTCTCCTGTGTATCCTAGCCTGGTGCATTCTTGATCCTCATAACTCTACCCTCAGCTCCTGTCTGCTCTGCCATTATCTCTGAAGCCCTCTGGGACATTTCAGAACTGCTCACAGCTCAGGAGATGCCCCGGGAGTTGCTGGGGGTTGGGGGAGGTGTTAGGGCTTTTGCACATTCCTGAACTTATTTGTATGTATTTGTGCATATTTTCTTTTAAAATTAGTATTTAATTAAAGCTGTCTAGTTTAGTTTACAATTCAGAAAGTCTCTCTCCTTATTCTCTCTCCCCTTTCCCTACCTGGCTGGGAGGGGGAGGGGATCGAGAACATTGCTGTCATTGGTTTAATTGCCAATCCTGAGTTAAACCATGACAGCTGGAAAATATGATCAATTATTTTTTACTGTCACTGAAAGATATCTTGTAGGACCTCTTGGGGTCCAGTTCAGGCTGTCATACTTGCCGACAGATAGGACAAAGCTCAAAAAAACTATGGAAATGGCTTCAGAAGACCAGAAAATGTGTGGCTATTCAAACTAGGCAGCAGATAGTTAAAAGATAAGACATTAATTCATAAAAAAAGGTTTTGTTACCCTTACTCAAGTCATACAACCAATTGGAAAATCCAGAATTTGGGGAGGAGTGGTGGTGTTTGTAGGGGTGTTTTTTTTCAATAAAATTCATAGAATGCTTAGTGTGTTTACTAATTTTGTTTTCTTAAGCACTGGAAAACTGAATCTTTGGCAAAAAATAGGACAGATAAAATTACCTTCTTTGCAGTGAAAGAGGAGACTGCAGACTAACCCTGCACTTCCTTCAGGCAAAGAAGAGAATGGAAGGTTTAATACCTTTTCTCAATAAATTTTTATTGCATTGAAGGCTGTGGATGAAACTGCTTTCAGTGCTATGTGTAGTCCAGATTATGTGCAGAGCTTCAGTCATATCCAATAGTAGAGTGTTGTACTTGGCCTGGCTGCGACAGAGTTAACATTCCTCATAGCAGCTCATATGGTGTTGTGGTTTAGATTTGTGACCAAGACAACACTGATAACACATTGATGTAGTATCTATTGCTGAACAGTGTCTGCACAGCACCAAGATCTGTGTTTCTCGCTGATTTGAGTGGGGGTGCACAATAGGTAGAGAGGGGACACAACCAGGTAGATGACCCAAACTAACCAAAGAAATATTCCATGTCATGTGGCATCATGGTAAGCAATAAGAAAAGAAAAGAGTATGTTTAACCACCTCTTTCTCAGGAACTGTTTGGACATTGGTGTACCTGTGGGACATGTTGAATCATTGCCTTTGCATCACTTGTTTTGTTTTCTTTCCTTTCTTTCTTTTTCCACTTAACCTTCACTTATTAAATTTTTATTTTATTTTATTTTGTTGCTTTTACTCTTCCTTTCTTCTTCCCCTGTCCCACTGTAGGGGAAAATGAGTGAGCGGTTGTATGGTGCTTAACTGCCTACCAGTGTTAAACTGTAGCACATGGAGAGAACTGAGAAAGCCACACAACAATTTTAAAATTATTGTGGGTCATACAAGTATCTCTTTTAGGAAGAAAGCAATTTTCTAAACAAACAATCAGCTGGCCAGTGGTGCAACAGAATTTTAGGTAATGGAGCAATGTAATCTAGCCATGTCACGTTAGTCTTAAAAAGGAAATAGAACTCCTCATTAAAAAGCAGACTATTTGTCTAAAAAAACCTCTTAAAAGCAAAAAAACAAAGATGCTGTTTTTCATTCTCTGAAGGTTAACATAATTATGGGTTGAAAACAAAAATTAAGGCTGCCCTGATTAAAAACACCCAAAAAGGACTCATGTTACAAGACAGAATTAACCAGTGAAACTCATTGTCATGTGATTGGAAAGGAACGAACTGTTGCTTACAAAACTGGCAATATTAGATATAACAAAGTTCTTCAATATTGCTATAAAAAATTGATTCCTTGCTTTCAGAAATATCTATGACATTCAAATTATACAATCTTCTGAGTCATTTTAGCTGAACTTTCCAATGGATGTAGGTTTCCTATTTTCTCACCATCAATATGTCATAAACCCAATCCTCTGTTCCCTGTGAAACTTGAGCCCCTGTCTCACATGCTTAGATGCACTATGAAAATGATACTTGCTTTATATTGTACAATTACATTATTCTAGGCTTTTTCTTCAAAATTTAATTAAAATCACAATAAATAAATACAAAATAATATTTTTAATCTATACGAGATAACAATTTTACAGAAAAAAGGCCTGTTTTTTATAAAGTTAAATCTGAGCCCTTCTAGATTTCAGTAGGTAGGAGGAGAGTCAAACTCTGGATATTGAACCAAATTCAAAAGCTAGCCCTTATTCTTGCAAAGGGCAGCACCCAGCACCATAAGCAGGTGTCCACAGGTGCTGGGTACAGCTAAGAATTGTGTCACAGCCTCACTGGAAAATAGCAAGCAAGACAAAAAGATCCTATCCCAACCTGTATATATGGCAGCCTTGGTGAACATATGCCATGTTCAACGTTTTCTTTACACCGCTGCTGAGATCTCTTCTGCCCTGGCACACTAGAAGACATCAGCAGCTCTACACCATCGAAAGCCCTCTCCTGCCAGCAGCATTCTCTGTGGCTTTCTAGAGATCAGAGGGGATCCTTCTCTCAAGTACAAGAGGGGGAGTTGTTACAAAGCCAACACCACAGCTATATGCACAGTGTGCTATTAGGTCTGGTAAAAATGGTGTAAAAAAGTATCTTCCCACCAAAAAATGCCAGGCTTTGGCACACTCCTGTGGACTAGCTGATCTTGCCAAAACTCCAGCAGAAACTGACAAACAGGCTGACCACTTGGCTGTTATATCATCTAGCTCAGCAAGACTCTTCATTCATCTGGAAAGCTTTTGCTGACTTGCTGGTGGCCAAGATTGCGTAAGGTTCCTGGCTATAAGCCTGCTGAGGTCTCTCTACAGCCACATCCCCAAAATCTGGTGTAATCAGACCTCAATTCCTCAAATAATTGGTTAGTGGACATTTGGGATGCCCAAGCATTTAGCTTGGGAGCCTAGCAGCTGGAAAATAAAATAAGTGAAGACACTGAGGATCCTGGAAAACAGCTCAGGAGTAGAATGAACAGTTCTATAATAAAACAAACATCAATATTATTATTTGGTGCTTTGCTTTTTCCAGAGTTTTATTTGTAAGGTTTTTTTAATTTTTTTTTTTTTTTTTTGTTTCTAATCTTGTTATGCTAACTATATTTAACAATATTTGTTAGTGACAACACAGAAAGTACATGTTGACCACTAAGAAAGCACAGATACTCGCAGCATATATCATGAACTCTGTTAACATGTGAATTTTCAGTGCAGTGCAAAATGAAATTTAGCTCCTAAAGTACACAGGCTATGTGACCAGAATTTTTTCCCTAAGATTTTAACTAGTATATGAGAGGAAAAAACTCTAATAGCAAAAAGAAAGTAATTTGGCAGTTTTGTGAAAGAGAAATAAATAAAATTCTACCAATATATAGACTAAAAAGCTAGCCCATAACCTATACAAAAAAACTCACTTGATATTTAGCAAAATATTTTGAAGTATCTTTTATCACCATGTGCAAAATTCTGTCTTGTTTTAAATAGAAGATATATTAAGAAATACTGAAGTCTGTATTTAGCTTTAGAAACATCCTTAAGCCCCTTAAATATAAAAAGTAAAAAATTATCTTTAAATTAAATAATTGAAGTAAATAAACTGAATAAAACAGTGCTAAAATTTCCCAGATTTTTAAATTATTTGGTACGCTAAAGCTTTAAGAGTCCTTTGAACTCAATTAATATTAAATTGAAGTCAATTAGACAACTAAAGCTTCCCAGTTATCAAGACAGGTTACCTGTTCAAAAGTCTTTCTCTTTTGTTCCACCAGATGGTGCTATATTGTAAAAAAAAACAACAACAACAACAAAACCAAAAACGAGACTAGCGAAGACCGTTTTTCTGCTCCTTACCTAAAAAGCAAGGAAAATTCTCCATGAATAGTGATTTTGCTTCTCGTCTGTTCATTTTCCTTTCAGATGTCAGATAGTTTGATTTTCAGTATATGAAATAGGACAGATATTTCAAGTAAAATATATTATATATAATATTATATATATATTATATAATATTAATATATATAATTATATATTTCTGTCTCACTTCAGGAGTTATTCCTGACTACATTGTTTTGTCTATGTCTTCTTAGCAGAGTTTGCTAGTTGTATTTTGCTCCCTGTCTCATCTCTAACACTGGGCACCTTTCTGGTGAATTCTGGTGAAGTGTGACGTCCTGGGCACTACAAAGTACTTAAACTGTATTTAAATATCATAATACAGCTCCTGAAGGTACTGAATGCTTTGACATCAGCATAATAAAGATTTAAATTAAAGATGAGCCTTGGCTTCAAAGCAGCAAGATTCCCACTGATTCTGAAAGAACTACCTCAGCTAACAGGTGGGTGTGGACATAAAGCCACATCAACACCCCCAGCATCTTCAAGAACCGAGTAATTCAGCAGAAACAGTGAATTTTTAAGCTCTTACAGGGTATGGGTTTTTCTTGCAAGAGCTATCGAATATCAGTGGCAGAGAGTGATCTGACTAGTGATGTTTCAGGCTTTGATGTAGGTAATAATACTCTTACATTTCATCTCCAAGTACCGTGGCATTGAATTAGAATCTGTAAATGTAGACATTTAAATGCTTATAAGTGAAAAAAAATAATAATAAAAAAAATGTTCAAGAGCACGTAGTTTAAAACTTCATATTCTCATCTGAGAATACAGTGATTTTTCTTCTATTGAAAAACTGTTATTTAACTGAATGGAAACTGTTACTGGTTTTAATAAAAGAAAGACTTGAAAGACAAAATGCAATGCTGTTGTCTATGCTTTATTCACAGTGTCTCTCCAGGCAATGCCTTGATATGCATTCGCAAGTAAAAGGGTCCAATTTGCTAATCCTTAAGTTCCAGAGGCTGAGCTTGGGGCCTCTGGGAATATGACGCTTAACACAAGTCCTGACACTCCACTCTAAGCTGTGTGGATGTGAAAAATAGGCTTCAAGCCTGGAGCAGGACTGTTTTCTAATTATCCTCCGTTCATGTGAAAGTTAAAGTCTCAGAAGCTATACGTAATTAAAACAGATATCCTACCCTTTGGTCTCAAAGATGAAGCAGTCCAAACTCTCAGCTTTGTTTTTTTAATTTAGCTTTAATAGCAATCAGTTGCTCTATTTTTGAGGGGGTCATCTATGCTATTTTATCAGACCCTCATATCCATCTTCCAGAAGGCTACTCTCCTGTGACCTTTGCAATATCTGGTGTTTTTTATATGTCTACTGCTGTTGTAGAAGACTGAGGTTTCTCTGTCAACTGCACATTTTCCTCTTCCCCCACTCTGAATTGTGTGTTCAGTTCAGGTCCACCGTGATTGTACAGGACACGGAATTGATTTTGTGAATTTGGAAGGTGACCATCAGGCATACTACCCAGTTGTGCAACTTGCACCTACACTATGGAGATTGGTTATGGGTCACTGTTCGGCCAGCTCTGCTAATACAAAGCAAGTATTATGAAACTATTGGCACTTTTAATACAGGAAACAACCATAGTCATTCATATTTTGGCTAGAAAAATCAAGTAACATCCCCAGAGAGATCTTTCTGTAATGTGATGCAGCTTAACAGAGATATGGCAGAGGACATCACATACAGGGTCTTCGTATAAAAGCATGTGCTTGTGTGCTTGTATACCTCTCTGTCAGCAAAATAAATATCTTCCATTTATTTGATCTTTTCCCTGTTTTCCCAAACCATTTCTTGGTAAAGTTTAGCTAAGAAAGATGAGTCAGAGAGACTTTCAGTATCCTCCCAGGGGCAGATGCACTTCTAGCAGAAAAGCACTGAAGTGCTTAAGTGAACAGAAATCAGGTTTACAAGCATGGTGCTTCAGATATTTTAACACTCACTCTATCTAAATAAAGATTTTACTTTTCACAGTAAATGTCAGCTCCTCCTTTCACATCAAGACATGCCTTGGAAAGTGGTGCAAATAGTACATTATGCTTCTTCACACACTACTGAAAGCTGCTAATAAGGCATCAAAAATGTTTTATCGCTTCACATCTTCTTTCACTTTCTGCCTTGTTGGATGCTCAAAAGACATCTTGTTTGTAACTTGTATTCTTCCAGGTCACAGACACATAGATTTTGGGAGATCTATGAGATCAGAGAACTATGCATTAAAGCAGTGTGGCAATTTGCCACAAGTATGCTAGATATGTGACGAAATTCCAATTTTTCAAAGGTAATTGCAGATTACCATATTTAAAAGAATAGAAATTTCTGGAGTTTCTCTCCAAACTTTTATCTGTGAAGCCTGTCTGGTAAAAGCTCCAGTTCCCAAAGACACTCCTTGACCTTACACTGAAGTTTCACAGAGATTCAGATGTGTCTCATATCTATTTTTTTTTCCCTAAAGGACATGAGAACATGGGGTTCAGAAATGTAGGCACTCAGATTTTTTGTATGAAGTCTAATATCAGCAATCCCAGATTTCTTCCATTCTTGGACACAATGAGTGGTTTATCAACAGATACTTTGCTTTTCTTTTTTCTGTATCGTGCTGGTGCAGATGCCCCATTCACTGAGACATATTGCAACACTAATAACAGCCAACATTGTTCTTGTTTTAGTTGCAAGTGCAGTGGGCCTAGTATTGTTCTTGTTTCAATAGCAAATGCGGTAAGATTATACAATCCAGCACTTTCTGATCTTGCCTACTGAAGCAATGAGTTCAGACAACTGGAGACCTTCTAGTCCTAGTCGTTCAGGGCAATTAGGCACTCCCTAATAGTGCTTGGAATTCTGTTTGCAGAGTGCGCCTGAGACTCCTTCTGCTTAGAACACAGGCCCACTCTGAAAGTTACCAAAGACTACCTGAACTGAATCTTGGCTATAATGGAAAAATACTGCCCAAAGTCAATCATCCTGGGATTCTATAAGCATTGGTCTTAAGAAGGAGACCCTTTGAAGTTCTCCAGGATTGCACTGAGCTGCGACCTCACATCTTACGTGTCTCATGAAGGAAATCGGTTCATCCACCTGAAAGAGTAAGCAGTTGATCCAGCTATGCTGGATCTTGTCCTCACCAATGAAGAAGGGCTGGTGAGGGATGTTAAGCTCAAGGGCAGCCTAGGTTGTAGTGACCACAAAATGGTGGAGTTCAAGATCCTTAGGGCAGCAAGGAGGGCTCACAGCAAGCTTACTACCCTTGACGTCAGAAGGGTAGATTTCAGCCTCTTCAGGGATCTGCTCAACAGAGTATCTTGGGATAACATCCTGGAGGGTAGAGGGGCCCATGAAAGCTGGCTGATATTTAAGGATCACCCTCTCCAGGCCCAAGTGCATTGCATCCCAACTAAGAGGAAGTCAAGTAGAAACTCCAAGAGGCCTGCATGGATGAGTAAGCAGCTCCTAGAAAAGCTCAGACTTAAGAGAGAAGCACACAGGGTGTGGAAGCTGGGACAGGTATCCTGGGAAGATTACAGAGAGGTTGTCCAAGCAGCTAGGGATTGGGTTAGGAGAGCCAAATCACTGCTAGAATTAAATCTTGCCAGGAGGGATGTTAAGAACAATAAGAAAAGCTTCTTTAGGTATGTTGGGGAGAAAAGGACATCCAAGGAGAGTGTAGGCCCTCTCCTGAAGGAAACGGGCAAGGTAGCAACACAGGATATCGAGAAGGTTGAGGTCCTCAGTGACATCTTTGCTTCAGTCTTCTCTGGCAAGTGCTCTAACCTCAACACAAAGGCCACAGAAGGACCTGATGGGATTCACCTAAGGGTCCTGAGGGAGCTGGCAGACACAATTGCTAAGTCTCTGTCCATCATATTTGAGAGGTCATGGCAGTTTGGTGAGGTTCCCGCTGATTAGAAAAAAGGGAACATAGCCCCTGTTTTGAAAAGGGGAAAAAGGAAGACCCAGGGAAATACAGGCCAGTTAGTCTCTCCTCTGTGCCTGGAAGGTCATGGAGCAGATCCTCCTAGAAAGTCTGCTAAGGCACAGGGAGAATAAAGAGGTAATTGGTGACAGTCAACATGGCTTCACTGAGGGCAAGTCATGCCTGAAAATCTGGTGGCCTTCTGCAACAAGGCTACAGAGATGGTGGATGGTGGCAGAGCAACTGACATAATCTACCTGGATTTGTGCAAGGTGTTTGACACTGTCCCACATGACATCCTAGTCTCCAAACTGACAAGGCACGGATTTGACAGATGGACCACTTGGTGGATAAGAGATTGGATGGATGGCCACACCCAGACAGTTGTGCTCAGTGGCTCAGTGTCCAAATGGAGGCAGGTGATAAGTGGTGTCTCTCAGGGGTCAGTATTGGGACCAGTGCTGTTTAACCTCTTTGTTGGAGACATGGACAGTGAGATTGAGTGTATCCTCAGCAAGTCTGCTGATGATACCAGGCTGTGTGGTGTGGTTGACACCCCGGAGGGAAAGGACACCATCCAGAGGAACCTTGACAGGCTGGAGAAGTGGGCTAGTGCCAACCTCATGAAGTTTAACAAGGCCAAGTGCAGGGTCCTGCACATGGGTTGGCACAACGCCAGGCACAAATACAGGCTGGGGGAAGAATGGCTGGAGAGCAGTCCTGAAGAGAAGGACTTGGGGGTGGTGGTTGATGAGAAGCTCAACATGAGCTGCCAGTGTGCACTGGAGCCCAGAGAGCCAACTGCATCCTGGGCTGCATCAAAAGAAGTGTGGTCAGCAGGGCCAGGGAGGTGATTCTGCCCCTCTACTCTGCTCTGGTGGGACCTCACCTGGAATACTGTGTACAGTTCTGGGTCCCTCAGCACAAGAAAGATATAGACCTGTTGCACAGGGTCCAGAGAAGGGCCCCCAAGATGATCAAAGGCCTAGAGTACCTCTGCTATGAAGATAGGCTGAGAGAGTTGGGGCTGTTCAGCCTAGACAAGAGAAGGCTCTGGGGAGAACTCATAGAGGCCTTCCAGTACTTGAAAGAGGCCTACAGGATAGCTGGGGAGGAGATTTTCATCAGAGAAGATAGTGATAGGACAAGGGGTAATGGTTTTAAACTGAGAGAGGGGAGACTTAGATATTAGGAAGAAATTCTTCACTATAAGGGTGGTGAGGAACTGGAATGGGTTGCCCAGGGAGATTGTTGATGCCCCATCCCTGGAGGTTTTTAAGGCCAGGTTGGATGAGGTTTTGTGCAACCTGATCTAGTGGTAGGGTTCCCTGCTCATGGCAGGGGGGTTGAACTTGATGATCTTTAAGGTCCCTTCCATCCTTAATGATTCTATGCTTCTATGATCCACCTGAAAGAGTAAGCAGTCAACCACTTCTTTTAAATATAGGGGAAAATCATATTATAAAAGGTTGTCATAATTTGATTCCATGGGGTAATCGGGGGCATATGGCAATTCCTTTTGTGAAATTTGGTACCAAAATCTAACAACTTAACAGGTTAACCTCTATATCTGTATGTGTGTGTGTGTTTGCACACAATTTAGTTTAGAAACAGTGTTAGAATTTACTTGAGCCTCTGTATTGATAACAAATTGTTGATTATTAACTAAGTTTTTAGAAAAATCATATAATCTTATTTGTTAATTCAGTATAATAGTGTTTATCAAACTTAATTTACTGCTATTCCAAATCACACCAGATCCTTAACTATACGTTAAAGCACTGCACTGAAATCCCTACACTTAAACCACTTAGTTTTAAACCATTGACCAAGTCTGGGACTAGGGCTGGATTCAGATGCACCCAGACTCCTCTCTGAGAAAGAGTTCAGAAAGCAAGCGGGTCCACTCTGAACCTCGTGACTCAACAAGAGGGTCTTCCTCATTCTTTTCCCTGATTCCTGTGCAATCATTCCAGCTCATCTCTGACTCAGTCTCCCCTGTTTCTGTATAAATAAATTTCCCCTGATCCCTGTGTAAGCCACTCCAATCCAGTTCCAACCCCTACATATCCCTTTCACATAGTAAGGAATAGAGTGAACCTTGCTACTGAATTCTGTTAAGTTGCACTTTCACAAATCTATATTAAAAATCACCTCTTCTTGCTATCTTTGTTGGTGATTCCTTGACCAACCTTAAGATCTTCCACTCTCATCTGTGACAATCATTAACATTAAAAGGAAACCTGATTTAGAGCTCTGGCCATGAAGAAGTCATCCAGGTTTGAACGCTGAAGACCTGCACATGCTGCTAAAGTGAAGGGTCTGGGGTTTTCTGCAACCACACATCCTCCTCATTTGACCTTCTCTATTATAAGTGCATCCTCTCCAAAGCAGGGAAACAAAGCAGAACCCTGTAAACAGAATTTAATGGACTAAGAATGGAAACAGAGAGGGAAAAAAAGTACCAAAGAAAAAATATTTATTCTTCTTAAGTTCATTTGGTCAGAGTGCAGTTGCATTTCAGTCAAGCTTTTATTACCTAGGCATAGCTCACATTAGAACATTCCTTGGACTTCGTCATTGTCTTAAACGCTATACAAGTATTTAAC
This sequence comes from Apus apus, assembly GCF_020740795.1. Lineage (NCBI taxonomy): Eukaryota > Metazoa > Chordata > Aves > Apodiformes > Apodidae > Apus > Apus apus. The sequence continues at coordinate 162,141,122 of NC_067282.1, forward strand.
AAAGACATTTCTTAGACTGTTCAAAGAGTAATTTTCTTACTTTTATAATAAGTATTTATGTAAATAGAAAGAAGAAAGTGGGAAACAGATAACAGTTTAACAGTCTAAACAAAGGTGAATTTACCCTAAAGCATAATCTTCTCTATGCTAGTGTTAGATAATGTCAGTTGTTACTGTTAGGTGATAGTCTTAGGTATTAGTTTTACATATTTCTAGCTTTCAAAATATCTTACTGCTATGGAAATACCATAAATTCTAAGATGTCACCACATGCAATCATGAGCAATCATGCAGCTTATACAAAACTACTTTCTAATTCCGTTTTCTTCGTTCACTCTTTTGTGGAATGCAGAGTCATTTTCAAGTCTTTGTTTCTTTGGGGGTGTAAAAGATGTAAAGAGACGGCTGAGTGTCATTTTTCATCCTATCCTAGGGACTCCTCTTTTTCCAGAATGTCCTGTATCTTCTAGTTCATATGGTTTATGTATACTTTAGTCCTTGAATAACAGTAATCTAGCAAAACTTAACTGAGTATTAGACCATCTTTCCTCCTTTCTCCCTGAATTACCTCACCCTCCCCTCCCTTCTTCCTTCCTTCCCTCCAAATACATACAACCCATGCCTCAGCCACATCTGACACCCTTTGGTTAGAGTCAGACAAAAGGAATACTCAGTTAACATCTTTACATTTTCCCACAAAGAACCTTTCCTGTGAGCATTTTTATTCTTGTTTGCTTTTTCCCTTTCAGCCCTTTTCATTCAGCTCTCAGACACAGAAATCTGTAAAACCACGAAGGTAAAGTGGAGGAACAAGTAATCATAAAAAATAAAAAAAATATAAAAAATATATAGTGGTCATAACTCTCTCATTCTCCACAGGCAGGGACTTGGAATAGTAACTCTTTACTATAATGAAAAAACTGCCTTCTGTAAATGGAAACTTTTGAGGAGCAGGAAGATAAGTATTCATCAACTATTTCAGCTTTGAAAGCACCTGTAATCTTAATACTACAGTGTCTTCTGCATATTAAAGACAATAATCTAGAAATTTGTGTCATTATTGTATCTTTCACAGAATCGTAGAACGGTTTAAGTTGGAAGGAACCTTAAAAATCATCTAGTTCCAAACCCCCTGGCATTGGCAGAGACACCTCCCACTAGATGAGGTTGCTCAGAGCCCCATCCAACCTGGTCTTGAACACTTCCAGGGATGAGGCTTCCAAAGCTTCCCTGGGTAGCCTGTTCCTGAGTCTCACCACCCTCGCAATAAAGAATTTCCTCCTAATGTCTAACCTAAATCTCCCTTCTGCCAGTTTTGATCCATTGCCCATCATCCTATTACTACATGCTCTCATAAAAAGTCCCCCCCCTTCAGATACTGGAAGGCCACTATAAGGTCTCCCTGGAGCCTTCTCTTCTCCAGGCTGAACAGCCCCAGTTCTCTCAGCCTGTCCTTGTAGGAGAAGGTGCTTCAGCCCTCAGATCACCTTTTGGCTCTTCGCTGGACTTTCTGCAGCAAAAGGCAAAAGTAACAAGATACCATAGTATTCTGCAGTTATATATCCTCACAAATTATACCTTATGTGCTGTAAAATTCAGAATAATTTGAATAAACTCTTCATTCATGGGTACATGCACATATACCTTTGCTCCATGTGGTATTGTCCTTCTGATTCCTTCTTTTTTAATAAAACAAAAGGCATGTTGACTGTTCCAAACAGTTCTTTATTTAAAAGATCACTAAATAAGATACCAAAACCACAACAATAACTGCAGTAGATGGGTCATAAAACCCTAAGGATTTGGCAATACACAAAAATAGCCAAGAGATTTCATTCATGCAAGAACTATTAAGTAAACTATTTCTAAGACCTTCTCTATAGCTTCTATAAAATAGGTTTGAGTTTTTTTGAGAAAGAGCATTGTTTTTTAACCATAGGGATTATTCATAGAATCAACTAAATTGTTTTCTGCATCCCAATGAAAGCCTTTACAATATTAGATTCTAGGAACAGTTTTCTTTGAATACATACAAAATTAAGGTTTTGAAAAAAATTTTGGAGGAACCGCACCATACATTCCAGAAAAATGGTTCCCAGGTCGTATTTTCCTCTGACGACTTTAAGAAAATAATGTACAATATAGCATATACAATTTGTTGTTGTTGTTGTTTTTACTTATTTAGTTTAGATCTTGAGTTAAATACTTGGAGGGGGATCTTAAATTCTAAAATATTGGAGTGCAAAAATCTATTAATGCAGCTTGGATTTTTAAATAATCAATGGGAAATAGATACAATAATGATGTCCAGATTATCTTTTAGGATTGTCTCCAGTCTATCCTCAAGGTTAGATTCACTGTCATACAAATCCAGCAGCTTTTTATTCACATACTGTTAACACTTTGTTACGCAGCTTAGACACTACATCTGAACGGAGATCCTCAGGGTGCTGGCACTCATGTGTGAAAGCAATATGTAGACTACCTGAGAAGATCCTTATGTACACAGAAAACATCCCGCGAAAAGATTCCTACTACTGAACTCCAAGAATAAAATAGAAAATTGTTCTAGACTGTAACTTTTGAGACAAAAAAAGACTTGTACTTGACCCACTGGTTAAGCAGGCAAATGCTATTCCTTGGTAATTCAAGTCCTGTTCTGTATAGTCAAATTATTTCCTTCTATAAGAAGGTATGTGAGTAGTCTCCTGAGATAACAGCTGTATGCTCTCATCTGCTTGAAAAAAGCAAGTCTTAGCTGGGCAACTAACAGCTTCTGAAGCCTTCATGACTCTTAATAGCTGATAACCCTTCAAAAGCTCCTAAGTGGCTCCTATCTCACTTCTCCATGTTGCTACCTCAGAGGAGTCATTCAGCAAGCCAAAGGTTGCCTGTTAATGAATACTACATACCTCTTTCAGTCCACTGTCTGATTATTGTGTGTCTCAGAACCATTCAAGTATTCTGCATCTGACAGTTTTTGAAATCTGATCAACACTGTGCTTTCTGTCTTAAAGTATCACCTACTGGATTTAAGAGGTGAATACATTCAATTGACATTCAGAATGTCAATTTTCAGTAGCAATGAATAAATAAAAATACGTTCTAGCTCCTCATGTTGACAAAACTTAAAAATGTGATTCAGATGCTCTCTGAAAGTCCAGTAAATGGTGGGAAATAAAAACAATTTTATGTCTATTCATGATTTTTTATCAAGACCAAATTATCATGTCTATATTGCATGTTAGTTAAGACCATACATCGCAAGATTAAATCTCCTTTAATCTGCAAACTCCACATTTCATCCATTCTGTGCATGCCACAGGCATTAAACTCTTACCTAAAACATAGAAGTTTAGACTTATGATAGAAAAGACAGGAAACAGTAAATTCCACAATATACCAAAAGCAAGACTCAAGAAAGCTGAAGAGTTATTTTATCACAACACTTAATCTTGAGAACAGTATTGTTTTTATTTGTTTCTTTTAAAGAAAAACTAACAAATATATGCTTCAGAGATGACAAAATTATTAAGTTATCTGTTTTAATTTTCTAAGATTATTAATTATAACTATTAAAATATATAAAATCAAATGTTACATTTAACTCTACATTAGAAATAATAGGTTTCTGCAATTGCTCTGTATGACAACATCCAATATTTTAGGAGAATGAGAAGTAATTAAGTATAAATATTCTGAATAATTGGTATAATTATTCATCTATGAACTTCATAAAAACATCAGAAATTGAATATGTAGAAAAAATGTGCTCATCTGTGGAGACAAAGACAGCAAATGTCCCAGTAATTGCCTTTAGAAAACAAAACTGTCCATATCAAGAGGCCTTTCTTTAAGCCAAGGTGGCAATCTGAGTTAATGGCCTTCAAAACAATATTTTTTAAAGTAAGGCAATTATAGGCTGCAAAAAAGGAAAAAAAAAAAAAGAGCAGCTGCCAGAATTTACACATCTTTACATATTGTGCAGGCCTCCTGAGGTTTGAACTTCATTCAACACCCCTTGCTGCTGCAAATACAGCAGGTAATGCACAAGTAGGGCCAAGGCAGGTACCAAGGATCCCACTGAAAGAATGTGTCAAATAGAGACAAAAAATGTGTAAGCTTGTCTTTTTTCTACTGCCATCATCCAAACAGAAGGACTAAGGAAAGGCTAAAATTTCACAGCAGTGAAGTTATCAGGAGGCAGCAACAGCTGGAAATGAGAGATTCCAAGAGAATAAGGGTCATCAAAATACTCTTTCACAGCTCTTTATATCTGGCTCAAACATACAGTTTTAGTGTGTTTTATAACATTTTAATGCTGGTATGCTTGCTTTTCAGCAGTGACCCCTAAGCTGAAACACCAGCATTGGCTTTTGTATATTTATTGATCATTTTACAGTTATGGATATTGGTTCCTCATCTTATTAGGACTGTCTCTCACTCTGGATGACATTTCTCTGACAGCTGCCTGAACACCTCCACCACAAGCTAGGCAGCAACTCAACAAGCTACCTCCTGTCATACTTCAAGCTTTGCCTCCTCCAGTGACACACAGTTTGTGGACTAACAGCATGCTGAAAGGAAATGAGTTATTTTAAGCCATTTTCAGCCAATCACTGTGACTAAACTGTTATCTCTGCACTGAAAGATGAAGCACACAGTCACAGAGTAAGTTCCACTTGAGTGTGGAGCACTAGACAACAGTGGAAGAGTTCATCATCACCATCTGAGCTTCTTGTGCCATCACTTTGAATATCTAAATCACCTCCAAAATGAAACATGGAAGGGTGCTTTTGTTTTCAGAAGTTTTAACATTCTCTGTAAGATGACAACCACATTACCTTACCCAACTTTTTAAAGTCAGTTTCTTAAACTGAACATGGAAGAAATATAATCATGGCAACCTATTTCTTTGTATCTTCTGTCTTCCCCATGAAATAGAGATCTAACGTTTCCCTTCCTTCTTCCTCGTATATTGCTAGCATGAATTTTGGAACAAACTCTGTTCTGCTTTGTTATTTCAGACCAACAGGTAATTTAGAATTTAAAGTGTCCATACCAGGTCTATGGAGCTTGTAGGTTTTTTGTAAAGAGGCATGTTTCTTAGCCGCTTGAGAGCATATTGTGCCTCCAGCCTAATTCTACAACAGTGTCATTAAAAAAAAAAGGGTATGAATCTGCTAGAACCTTATTTAAGCAAAGCCCTTAAGCACATTAAGCATTTAAAACACTGAGACAACTATTAACAGTAATTAGTGTATGCCCAGTTGTATCTTGTGAGTGCATGCATTCAGTGGCTATTGAATAAACTGATTAATATTTGCAGTGAAAAAAGGAAATATTATTAGCTTTAGTATGGTGAAAATACATTTTACTGCAAAAAAAAAACAACAACCCCTCTCCATGTAACAAAACTGGTATAACCATTGGTATAGGTAGGTTTTTTCTATGCATATCCCTGTATTATAACTGATAGAAAATCTGACCTGTGAGAGGATTTGGAAATTTTCTGTATGTTTTTTTCTGGCAAATTGTTGGAACAGTACTGCTTTGAGGAAGTACTCAAGCAGAAAACAGGAAGATTTTGAAAAAAAAACATCTCTGTCCCATTTTTTGCCTCCTGGTTTGAGCATCCAGGCTTCATGGATTTTGGACTATCCCTCTATTTTTACTGTTGTTTTGACCCCCAGTTCTTTCAGACTGTTTTCCTTCAGACTGAAACCCCAGATCACAGAGATCCCAAGTCTTATGTACATATCAGAGACACAAAGCTGGAAAATGTTTATGTTTCATGTGGCATTTGATTCCTCATGACTTGAAAACAATTTTTTCCATGCTGGGAGGTTCCCTCTTCATTGGCTTCCAACACTGTGTTTAACCCCAGAAAATGCCTGCTGTAATTACAGATTTGTAGAGGGAGGGAAAGGAAATGCCTTTCAATTCTAAGTTTAAGATGCTCTAACTTTAATTTCTCCTTCAAATATTCCTCCCAAGTTTCTCATATAACCAAATTACTATTTTTCGAGTGGCAGCACAAGAGCATGAGTCAGCTTTTATTTTTTGTCCTTTTTTTTTTTTTTTCCTGAGCATTCATAGATTAGGTAAACACTGTAAATTCTATTACTGATTTAATAAACTGTTTTCCTTATTTAATAGGTGATACACAAGATGCCAAAGGTTTTTTCTCCCAAGCATACTCTGTTAAATTCTCATTTCTGTATTGCTTTCTAAAATTATTACTTCAGTGGCAAGTTAGGAGTAAAGCACTTAAAATTCATTGACATGCAGGCTATTTAAAATGTGAATTTTGAAGCTGACATTTAATAGTTAGCTGACAGCATTTCCTTCCTTCTTCAGATCTGATCCCTAACAAATTAAACAGGCCAATATGTAAAATCCTGTGCAAGTTTTGAGTAGTGTACTATAAAAAAAAAAATGCAAATGTGTATGTTTGAAGTGTTGCATTAAGAAATGGCAGATTCTCAGTAGGGTTTATGGACAATATCGATTTACTTGGTGTACGTCAGTGTGCTTTATAAAATAAGAAAATACTACAATATTATTAGAAGTACGTTGAAATCTCAGTTTTGTACAACGCATCATGCTTAGAAACTAGATTTATTTGCAAATGTATTGGTCCAATTAATCTCAAGTAGGAAAAAATCACAATCAAGAAACAGCAGTTGCAAAAAAAACCACAGTTATGTTACCATCTTGATGATTTTCCATAGTATATTTTCACACAAGTATGATTTAAATAAGATGACCATAACGCACAGTTACCTATAAACTAAATATACATTGTTTTCTTCTGCTGGATCAGTAATATGAACTTCTCTTGAGTATGTATGGTCTTCTAGCCTTGTTCACATGTAGCTGCCGTTTCAGAATGTAGGGATTTTTTCTTTTCATTATTTCCTTCTCTTGGCTTGAGTTCTCTATGTCAAAAGCATCTTGCTGAAGCAACTGTAGGATGCAAGAAGAGACAGAATATTATCAGCTTTTTTGATAGCAAAATGCATTGATTCCTAGAAAGTTTTATAATTATTTTTTTTAACATCTGACCCCAAGAAAAACTGTTACCATAATAGTTACAAGTTTAAAACAAAGGAAGGGGGAAAAAAGCCCCAAACTCAATACACTAAATTAAGATCAACCCCAAGATGAGTTGAATCATACGGAAGTGATATTTAAATTCCACTGAAACAAATGAGATCACTGATTTGACTAAAGAGAAATGCTAGTATGCCCTCCTCAGACTAAAGCTCAAACTGAGTGAAAACTTCCTAATGATTGTCACTGTCTAATCACTCATTTAGGCTAAACACCTCCTAAAACACCCACTGCTTGCTGGTTTCAGCTTTTGAGCAGTATTTTTATCTGCAACTTCCTACAGCTAAAAAATCAACATGTGTAATACACAAATAAGGACTGAAAAAAAGCACAAGAAAGCCAAAATTTTGTCAATCAAAATTTCTTATATAACTGTGCTTTAAGTTTTACTTGGAGTTTTTAAAGTGTTTTGTTCAGATTCATTCTTGCTTTATCTGTTGAGATTTAATCCATTCTCCTACCACATTCCTTCACAGTCAAGTAGAGTCCTACTGTCTGGCTGAAAGCTATTAAACCAAAACCATTTTTATAATCACCTAAGTATTTCCCTAAGCAATCAAACTCTGTTACTCCCTTAATTATTTAATAAATGAGTGCTCATCTAAATTCTACTGAAATGAATGGAAAGACTCTCATGATTTCAACAGACTTGGAGTCAATCCTGGATGAATAAGATCACAAGATCTGATTTCATTACGTAAAATGCTTATTTCAAGCCTTCTTCAAACCTTCTTCCTCTGTCTCTACACCTTCTTTTATTCTGTTTTATAAACCTCTGCACTGCACAAGTGTGTTCCTAAGCTGAGAGAGGAGTATTTTTTTTCCATTTCACACATGGTACTGTTAGCAGCGATGATTCCCAACTGCCACAAAAAGTGATGTAACTGCAAAGTAAGATTCAGCCAGACTGTCCATGGACCTGCAATAACTGAAAGAAATGGGTTTTCTGGGAAGTGGGTAGTGACACTGAGGTATCTTGTTTGTATACACAAAGCAGCCTTTACGGTAATATTTAACAGCAAAAGTGGACTGTGCCCTGTGTGCCTATCTGTGATCACTCCATTAAGTATCACAAATTAACTATAAACAATCACTATTTAAGAGAAGTAAACTCCTAAAATCACAGTGTCAACTTCCAGGACCCTCTTCACGTGTGGGGAAGTGAAAAGCATGAGTTTTCTTGTTCCTTGTTTCCTAGCAATAAGAATCCCAGAGTACCTGGTAAAATTACATGTACACATTGGGCATATGTCTATGCATTTCGAATCCAGTTTGCCTTAGGGCCTTAAAAGGGTTTTTCAGACTCTACCTACATTTAGTTATGCCTCGATAAATCTGTAGTAACTTAACATCTGTGAAGCCGATATTAATTTTGTGCTCTGGCACAGAGCTCACTTTCATGTGTTTGATTCCTTGGAACTGGAATCAAATCAATTCCTTCTCCACAGAGTGGAGAAAGTATGCAGTTAAGAATAGTTCTCATGTACCTAGGGGTCATTATAAAAACCAGACACTCCTCTCATCGGAAACAACATTAATTCACAATCCTCTCAGTAAGAGGCACATTAGTGGTTTTAGAGAATAAAAAAAAAAAAAGAAGGAAAGCTCAAGCAATGTGATGGAGGTCACATGGATATGGACTTTAAAACCTTACTGCAAAGTGAGTTTAACAGGAGTTGAAACATACATTTGTGACACCTTGTTTTACCTCCCAATGCTGAAAAGCTCTGCTGTGGCAAACTTTCTGGAGTTGATACACTGTTAGCATTGCTTCCAAGCTGAAGCCATCCACAGCAGCAGGAAACTGTCTTCCAGAAACAAGATCCTCTTCATCTACCTCTATTACTTCCCCCCCTTGGCTGTTTATGTTGTTGATAAGATTGCAGACATTTAGCAGGGTCATTTTCCAGTAAGGAAGTTTTGCTCTGTTAATCTGAAAATACAAACATCCATCATTTAACGTGTTGCAATTTTTGGTTTGTTTTTTAGTAATAATGTGTCACATTTAAACATTTTGGTAGGAATAAGTTTGTGTGTTTGAGGTATTTTTCATGTGCTCAACTTTTAGACAATAATTAGAGAGTGCTGAAATTAGGAAAACTTATTTATTAAACACACCAAGTCTGCTTCCCCACAGCCTTACCTCCCAGGTAGATCTGCATGATGAAAAACTAAATGGCTACCAAACCAGAATGGTAGCATTTCATAGTAATTCTGCACAGGTGCAAACAAAAACACAGACGGAAATTAATATAATATAAATTCACAGGTGTAAATCAGGACAATGAGTCAAACCCACTGGATGAATTCCCAGTACTGGAATCCAAGGTGGATGCTTGTGGTTAACTAGATGCTTCTCCCCAGTTCAGAACAAATACCAGTCATTTCAAAGTTCCCTGAGAAAAGGAACAGAGTCCCTGCTTCAGGGCAAGCTGTCTGATGAGGCTGGATCTGAAGTTATAGAACTTGTAAGCCCCAGGAGTTCTGGATGCTGGAGACTCATGAGCCTGTGAGATGTGAATTGAAGGTCTATGAACTTAGATGAAGAGGGAGCAAAGATAAAGACAGTTGTGAAAACAATGTATTCCTGATTTGGTAACTGGACTGAAACTCAGACCAACTCAATTTAGGTGGTCAATAATGGACCTGTTCAGGGATGTTACAGTAAGACAGAAACTAGAGAAATTTCCCAATGGTTTATCTCAGATTTGCCTTGCCCCAGTATCTCGCATTATTGGGGAGCTATTTAAGTTTTTAACTCTTTTCTTAAAATGTTGAGAAAAATAAATTTTACTTTTCTACTGGTAGTGTTCTTTCCAAGCAGTTGTGTCAGTCATTTTCTTTATTGTGATTATCAATAGAAAGAAGTGAAAAACCTTATTCCTACCTCATCTCACTACTTTTTCATGTCTTTGACCCTTTCTTGGTTCTCCCACTATTAATTATTTCTTTCAAATTGTATTCCTTCTAACAGTGAGTACAGAAATCTCTTTCCTTAAACTAGAACTGGTGACATAGCAATCTCCAATCAGAAGCCAAACAGCAAATTCCTATTTATTACTGGCAAGGGCTTCCTTGCTGAGCACATTAGAATTACATTTTACCTATGAATTTAAACGTAGCTGCTTCTTTTCCTGGATGAACAAAGTTAAATATAGGTATTACATTAACACAGACACTGCCTTTTACATACTGACAGCATTAATTAAGAGTGTGGAAGCAGTGCTTACTTAGGTGAACATTAGGTAATCACATAATTTCTTGTTCCTTTGAAGAACTTTTCTAACAAAGGGTCATTGATTCAAGAAAGAACATACATATATGCCTTTCAAAATGAGAATAATTTAGTTCTTCAATAAAACCACTGCATTCTCAGATTCCTGACAGAAGTCAGAGATGGAGAAGAAAACAAATCCTGTATCTTACTCAGAGCCTTAAAATTGGTTCTGCATTGTTTACTTTGAGCTCATCTATTGCCTCATTTAGGTGCACTAATTAGTCTGTCAAATTATTTTAAAAGATGTGACAAGTTCAAACCAAGAATTAACCTCTTCACAGAATGTCCTAATATAATTAACAGAAGTTAAACTTGCAGAAAAGACCAGGTGTCCACTGCAATTTCAAAATCTTCTTTGGTCTGTTTTAAATTTTGGTAAAATACAAGAATATAGAGGTTTCCATCACAATGGGAAGGCTTTTCCAGTGCACTTCTCTCTCCTAGGTATACAAAAGAAATGTTAGCTAGCACTACAACAGCTAAATTGCAATTAAGAATAAAATCTAGGGGCAGAGCTACCTAAGCAAGTGAGAGTTCTGAGTTAAAGAAAAAATATTCCAGTGGGTGGGAACAGAAGAGGAATGGATAAGGAAATTTGTTATGCCTTCTTCCATAATTTATAGAATCTTTTTATCTCAAGTTACTACTTTACGTCAGCCTGCTGCATGTTTATTTTTAAAGGAACTTTCCTCAGTATACTAGTAAAATACTTAAAAGGCAGATTTCATTAGGTGAAATTTATCTTAGCTGCTACTTACGAGGTTAGGGGAAAATTTTTGCAGTGCTGTCTGCCAGCATACTTCATTGGTTAAGGGAGTCTAATTCCCATGAATATCACAGATATATCACCTCAAAGTATTTTTACATGAGTACACCTGCTTTGGACTTACACTGCTGCCAGGTCACAGAATGGGACTATAAAGCATTAAGAACTGAAGTCAGGAGTGAAGTTTGTTTTTTTTACACTTAACATAGAGCTCTTTAGGTCATGTCCAGCCACTAAACAGAGCAGTCATTATTTTTCTACTCCACTGTTACAGCAAGTATTACAAACAAACAGTTTTGTTTTATAGGTTATGGAAAATTTCTGAGGCAGTTATCCTAAAGGAGTATGTGAAAGTAACAGTTAAAGATGACCACAACCAAAATGTTCAGGTAAGTTTCCAGTGTGTGATTATTTTCCACTCAGGTCTAAACAATACCAATTACAGTTGCTCAAGACATTTTGGAAAATACCTACACAAGAGATCAAGGAACCCATATCTGTGAAGATGGAACTAATTTTTTTTAAGATTAACTTGAAAAATATCTGAGAGTGATCTGAAGGAACAAAAGAGACTGCAGTATGAATTAAAAGTAATTAATGGTGAAGTGAATATGGTGTATACATTTCCATTGTTGAACATACTTCTGAATTAAGACTCAGATATATGTTTCCCACACTTCAAGTATCTTGAAAGAGAATTTTAAATTATCTAAGAAACTGAAATGAGCTTGAGAATAGAATCATAGAATCATAGTATGGTTAGAGTCAGAAGGGACCTTAGAGATCATCAAGTTCCAATTCCCCTGCGTGGGCAGGGACACCTCCCACTAGATCAGGTTGCTCAGAGCTCCATCCAACCTGGCCTTCAATGCTTCCAGGGATGGAGCTTCCGCAACTTCTCTGGGCAGCCTGTTCCAGGGTCTCACTACCCTCACACTAAAAATTTTCTCCTGATCTCTAAATCTCACCTCTTTCAGTTTAAAACCATTACCCCTTGTCCTCTCACTACAAGCTCTTGTAAAAAGTCTCTCCCCAGCTTTCCTGTAGGGCCCCTTCAGGTACTGGAAGGCTGCTATGAGGTTCCTCCTTCTCTTCTTCAGGCTGGACAACCCCAACTCCCTCAGCCTGTCTTAATAAGAGAGGAGCTCCGGCCCTCGGATCATCTTCATGGCCCTCCTCTCTGGACATGTTCCAACAGGTCCACATCTTTCTTGTGCTGGGGGCTCCAGAGAAGGACACAGTGCTACAGGTGAGGTCTCAACAGGGCAGAGCAGAGGGCCAGAATCACCCCTCTCAATCTGCTGGCCACACTTCTTTTGATACAGCCCAGGATGCAGTTGGCCTTTTGGGCTGAAATTGCATATTGGTGGCTCATGACCTGCTTTTGGCCCACTAGTACCTCCTTTTCCTCTGGGCTGCTCTCTAGCATGTCTTCCCCCAGCCTGTATTCCTATCTCCGGTTGCCTCAGCCCAAGTGCCAGACCCTGCACTTGGCCTTGTTGAAACTCATAAGGTTCACCTGGGCCCACCTCTCCAGCCTGTCCAGGTCCCTCTAGATGGTATCCCATCTCTCTGGCATATCCACTGCACCACCCAGCTTGGTATCATCAGCAAACATGCTGATGGTGCTCTCAATGCCACTGTCATCATCATTAAGGAAGATAACAACACTGGTGTGAGTACGGACCCCTGAGGGACACCACTTGCCACCTTTTTGCATTGGACTTAGAGCCAGAATATTATCATCTTTGACAATAGGCTTATCCTACAAAAGATTAAAGAGAATCCTAAGTTATAACTTACATGATACCTTTGTCTATTTCTGGTTGAATACTTCCAACAGTTTGTTTAAAATACTTCTTATATTATACTGCTTGAGAGCAGTGTAGGTGAAAGGGACCTGGAGGTCCTGGTAGACAGGAGGATGACCATGAGCCAGCAGTGTGCCCTTGTGGCTAAGAAGGCCAATGGCATCCTGGGGTGCATTAGAAAGGGTGTGGTTAGTCGGTCAAGAGAGATTCTCCTCCCCTTCTATTCTGCATTGGTGAGGCCACATCTGGAGTATTGTGTCCAGTTCTGGGCCCCTCAGTTCAGGAAGGACAGGGAACTGCTGGAAAGAGTCCAGCGCAGAGCTACAAAGATGATTAAGGGAGTGGAATATCTCCCTTATGAGGAAAGGCTGAGGGAGTTAGGTCTCTTTAGTTTGGAGAAAAGAAGACTGAGGGGTGACCTCATCAATGTTTACAAATACGTAAAGGGTGAGTGTCAAGAAGACGGAGTTAAGCTTTTTTCAGTGATGACCAGTGATAGGACAAGGAGAATGGATACAAATTGGAGCATAGGAGGTTTAAGGTGAATATCAGAAAAAAATTTTTTCACTGTGAGAGTGACAGAGCACTGGAACAGGCTGCCCAGAGAGGTTGTGGAGTCTTCTTCACTGGAGACATTCAAAACCCGCCTGGACACATTCCTGTGTGATGTGCTTTAGGTGACCCTGCTCTGGCAGGGGGGTTGGACTAGATGATCTTTCGAGGTCCCTTCCAACCCATAGGATTCTATGATTCTATGATTCTATGATGATTCTATAATGTATACCTCTCAAATGCTGTTTTTGTTTTTGTGGGGTTTTTTTAGAAAAATAAACTTCTCTGTTTTTTCTATTTTTGGCTTTATCTAGCAAAAGCAGTTGTAAAACAAATTAATAACCAAGTAAAACCCAAGGTAATGTAGGATATCTATGGCTCCTTTTCAGAATAGTAGTTTAATTTTACCCAGAATTGAAACCATATAAATAATAAAAATATTCTGTCTATAAGCAGATACGGTATTGAGTTCTGCGGTGTATAATAATGCCTGTAAATGTAATGATTTTTTATGGGATGAGTGAGTCAGGAAGTCAGTAACTTGTAGACAGAGGTAACCTCACCAGCTTCTGAAGGAGGCTAAACTGTCTGGGCACACAGAGTCACCAACAGGCCACCCTAGAGCAATAAAAATCTCAAGTGTTCAAGATTTCAGAAAATTAATGTGAGTGAGGATCCCAAAGGTGGAGTGTATTCTAGTAATGACATATTCTTGAAGAATACCCTTCCTTCCTTCCTTCCTTCCTTCCTTCCTTCCTTCCTTCCTTCCTTCCTTCCTTCCTTCCTTCCTTCCTTCCTTCCTTCCTTCCTTCCTTCCTTCCTTTCCTTCCTTCCCTCCTTCTTTCCTTTCCTTTCCTTTCCTTTCCTTTCCTTTCCTTTCCTTTCCTTTCCTTTCCTTTCCTTTCCTTTCCTTTCCTTTCCTTTCCTTTCCTTTCCTTTCCTTTCCTTTCCTTTCCTTTCCTTTCCTTTCCTTTCCTTCTTTCTCTCTCTCTTTCTCTCTTTCTCTCTTTCTGTTTAATATCATCTCAATCTTGTTTGAGTTCAGAACATTCTTCATGCAAGTGGTGACTTCAGACAAGCATTTACAAAGGTAGGAATAGAGCTATCTGTTTGATACAAAAGAGACAGGAGGTAACTGTCTGCATATTTGTGATACTTCAGGTTGTGTTGTATTACCAGATCTTCCAAGTGGCTCTTTTGATTTTATCTGAGAGGAAAGACAGGTAAAGCATTTTAGGGATTTGTTTGATCCCTTTATCTTCTTTGACATGTAACAGCAGGGAAGGGTGATAAACTGTGTTATAAATTGAAGGCAGGTGGTAATAAGCAAGGACATACTTTAAAGATGGAGAGTGATTCAGCATATGGGTGACTTTAAAGAGCAGTTTGAAAAAGACCAGCAGACACTGGACAGCAGGCTGTGAAGTCAAAAGCATATGGTAATGGTTCCCGTAATATTGGATAGACTACTGAATGTTGGAAAAGGTGTGTGCTTTAACCCTAGCTGTAGTCTTGATACCATACTTTACAAGTGCCTACTTAGGAAGACTTTTTCTGTCACATACTAGAAATGCAAGTGATAATCCACTTTGCCGCATTTTTAGATCTTGGCTTTCATAAACATTTTTTTTCTTTTTTTCCCTCCCCTTCTTAATGCTATTTAAATTGTCAGGATTTCCCTTGCTGCTATTACCGAGTCAGAGTCAAGGAGTCTTAATGCAATTTAACAGTAATTGCTCTCAACTGGAACCAGATGTCAGGCACAATACAAGACAACTATTACATATAACGTTCTCAAATTTGTCTCTCACACCAGAACTATATTTTTGTTCTAATGAGGAGTAAAAGCTAGCAGAGGACAACAGAAAAAAAAAGAATGTGTCATTTCAGTAATGAATGGAATAGTGGCATGCTCTTGCAGACTTTTTAGTGGTTCAGTCATGCCTTACTTTGATGTCAAGAGACAATATATATTGAACAAAGGAATTTTAGGTGGTGATTTAAGGCAGTATAATGTAGTTAAAGCAGTATCTCCACCATAAATACACTGCTTCTGTCAACTTCAGGTATCATTCCACTTATGGTATACACCATAAGGAAATGAAATGGCAAGCTACATGACATGAAACAACATCCAAGAGTATTATGGCAACCATCACTCTATTATCACTACATTGCACTACATTTGTGCATTACTATTTACCTGAGAATGTTCTCTGTGCTAAGATGGAGGAAAAGGAAAAATGGGCAGTTAGGTTCACAGCTCCCCTGAAATCAGTAGCAGAAAGACCAGGGCGTATTATCCCTTGCCACACAAAGAAAGCCCTATTTTTGTCAGGCTCCTATATTTAAATTTGTTTGAGGAAAATAATATCCATTAAATCTTTATATACCTTACAGAAGTGAGTGGCAAACAGGTTTATTTGGCATCTAAGGTTAATTACCATGCCAGTAAAGAACACGTGAACCTAAGTACTGTCAGACCAGATCAAAGAAATGTATTTTCTGGCCTCATTTCATAATCTAGTCTATTCAAAAGATTCTGTGAAAAAGCTCACATTAAGCAAATACAGTAAATACAGAAATCTTCCAGGCAGCTTTTGTCCTTAACCTTCAACTAGTCATTTAATGATGAAATTCTATTTTTGGAGAATTTTTTCATTTCCCATTTTATTTTCCACTGAATTTAAGCACCACTTGAAGTTCATTAGAACAAAGAATTAAAAGATTTAACCTTAAGTCCATAGCACTTGTTTAAAAGTTTATTCTTTGATATGTTGCTGAAGAAATATTAGACTTACATCTTTTTAGATCATTCATGGAAAATAACAATGTTAAGAAGTGTTTTTCTATCAGCCTGTTCAATATATATGTGCAACACTTGCTGTTTCATCTTGTCAATATGAGAGTGTAACTGAATTTTTTTTTGTCTATTTGCATTAAATAATGTGTACGTCGCTCACAGTCTGGCAACTTGTCAAGGAAGTGTCATTTATCAGATGAATATTTTCAGTCATGTCCCCATGTTCCTGTACTATGATTAAATTCCTAAACAAAAATCAGCATATGCATTAACACTTCTTGCTTTATTACTATCTTAACTTTATGTGCATATAGGAAAAGTTCTGCATAAAAATAGCACTTACTGATTTGACTGAAGGTTAATTTAGCTTTCGTCAGGCATAATCCTATTGGAAACACATTTCCTCATATAAATTTACATCTCTTCACATAACACAGTTTTGACAGTTTAATGAAAGTACCAGTGTTACGAGAGAGAGGCACTTTTAGTGTGTCACATCAACACCATTAACTTTCCTTTGAACTGGAGAAAACCTTGCACCAAAGTAATGTCTACCACTGAACTTTTTGGTCTAGACCATGGGTTATTACTTTGTGCAAAGACTTCTGGGTTTGTAATGAGAATTCATTTGCTCCTACCCGTCAGCTAAAAGAGTAAAAATAATTACCTTTGATGTGTACATATTGGTCAATAAATCTTCTTCTAATGCTTTCATTTCCTCTTCTGAATCTGAGAATAAACCAGAAACATATGTTTATTATTTCATCATAAATCACGGACATTTCAATACAGGACACAGAATTTACATATATCAATGAATTTTTAAAAACAAACAAAAACAAACAAACAATTTTGATAAAAACAGAGCAAAGTGATCTATAGGGATTGTAAAAACAACATTATACTAAAATGGATACTCACTACCTTTTTAAAGCATGATCAAGCTTATTGAAGTGAATGAAATGATCCATTAATCTCAGTTCACTGGTATCTGCAACTCTTTCAGAAAACAAAACTGCTGCAGTATTCTTCATTCTAAATCAGTATGGTGTTCATAATTATCATGTGTCACCAATTTATTTTCAAATAATTTTTAAGTAGCAACTAAGTATTTAGGTGAATGGCAGTTATGATTACTTGACAACATTTAGTCTTGATTATTCTTGGTTAAATTCAAAATATTTTTACTTCTATGAGGGAATTGAGCTCGACTATCTTGTGACACAAGCTCTTGATAATGCATATACCAAAATAAGGTATTCTTACTGAAAGGGTTAGGATTTTCTTTGCTCATTTAATTGACCTTTGATAGAGCAGCAGACTTGCAAGACCTGTGATTTGGTGAACAGGGTAAAAAAAACAAAAAGAAAAAACAGCCACAAACTCTTCTGCTTTGTGCTGTACAGAATTACAAGGAAGACCTAGTGCCTTGAAAATGTAGCAGAAATCACAGCTCAAAGATCAGATATATACAGAAATCAGTTAAGTCTTCAGGCACAACAGAGCCACAAGGCTTTTAGCTCTCCTAGAATACCAGCAGTCAAAGTTAAACAATATACTTACTTATATTTAAAACCTAACTAACCCAAAATCTATTCCATATTCATCTAAGTCATAACTCACTTTCATTAAAATGATGGATGCTGTTGGCATGTAACACCCATCTGTGAACAGATTCTTCCTATGCTTTCATTTCAGGGATCATCACCATGTTGTGTTACTACCTTTCACAGAACATGAGACTGACAAGGACCTTCTATACAAGTGTGTGCTACCTGTTACAGATTTATTCTAGCACAGGAAGCCAACCATTATAACGCTCTTAAAAATCAATCATGTTAAACCTTAACAACAGTATCGCACCACCACTGTTTTTCTTCTTTGGGGAAGTCTTCCAAACTATCCATGGCTCATCACCTTACTCTAATTTCAACCCTGATTTATTTGTAATTACAAACTTATTAATCGTTTGTGTATAACTTCCTTCACTATAAATTATATATATTTGTAATATTTACCCAACTCATATTTTTTTTTTAGATCACAGCCCTTCCCAACTTAGATCTTTAGGGTGTCCTTACACAGTGATTAGTGAAAAAATGCAAGTTCATTGTGCTTTTTGTACATAACCCATCCTCTGGAAATATCTGAAAATCTCATAAATTCTCTGGAATCCCACTGAAAGGCTATGCCCAGAGTGATTAGACTCTCTTCTAATCTCTCTTGTAATAACCTTGTGTTCCCCAACTCATCAGAATGGCCCTCCTCTGTGCCTGATGTGGTGTCAAGAAAGTCCAGCATAGCACAGTTCGGATCAGAAGCCTCAGTAGTAACGCCTACCGTTAGCTAGTGGAAGTAGCTCTCTTAATGTTTTCTTATTTTGTCTTTCATGCCTGAAAAAACTTTAACTATCTCATAAAAAAGTGAGGTCAGATAATGTAACCAATTGTTTTTATCTCCTCAGACATTTCCAACAGCTGTGCTTCTGCTAAAAGGAGCCTTAGACTGGAACTTCTATTATTTCCTAAGCTACTGCATGTTGTACTGTTGCACTGCTTCTCATTTCTGTTACACAGGTCTTTGAAAACTTCGTCCTGTCATGCCAATCTTCCTCTGTAGCAATGCTGCTGTTCATCTTTGCACTACCAGCACAATACATTTATTCATTCTTAGGTTTTGCATCAAAGTTACAAACTGGTTTAATATTGAAAATATTTAGTAACACTGGTTTGTCAATCAATATTGCATCAAAACACTAGCAACTACTCTCCAACCTAACACCTTTCAGCCCTTTCAGAACTGCCTGTTTTCAGTGTTATTCAAGCTCTTAATTGCTCTACTGTCAGCCAAAGCTCTACTTGCTGCACCAAATCACCTCAGCTGGGTTTCTACACAGTATCAGCAGTTCCTGTGAATGGATGAGAAGCACATGGCAGCATCATGATTGGTGGTGTCCTGGGTCATACCAGCTGAGGACAACGCAAACACTAATGTCTGGTTAGCAGCTGGTATTTATATCCTATAGAGGATAGGAGATGGCTTTCACACCACTGAGAGTGGAAAGCTGCAGACATGGAAGACAGGTAGGTACTAAGAAAAAAATTGACTGAGAAACAAAGTCTGCAGGATATTTATTAATCAGGAGGCTGGTCAAGATTCCTTGAATGAAGAATAAAGCAAAGCTTAGAAGACGACAGAGAGCACATCCAAAGAACACAGAAGTGAAAGAGACAGCTGAGAACTAAAAGCATAAAAAGAGCAGACTCTCAGAGAGTAATGTGTAAGTCAAGTTGCACATTATTATTGTTCAAACCAGAGGGAAATTCACACAGTTTTATGTTTTCTTAATTCACTTATTGACAAGAAATACAGCTTCTACTAATATAATCACATTCTACAGGAATAGTTAAATTCTACAGCTACACATTTTCTCCTGAGGGTAAACATTTCTGGCAGCAAATTAAAATTAATATACTTCTCTTTGTGACATAATTTTCCATACTAGTAAGAACTCACTTGGCCTTTCCACACAAGCTTCTCCAAGGCACTTCTTATTTGAATATAATTTCAAATTTTCAAGAAAATGAACCATCATGTCAGTTATACACAGAATTCTGTTTCTGGGTCTTTTAATAAGCCTATTTTAATTTACACTGGATTTTTTTTATTTTAGTGGCTTTCATTCAGGCTCTACAAACAGCTGAATTGGAAACCGACTCACCAAAAATATTAGTCAAGCATTTCCTTACAAAGCTTTATGTGTATGGGGAGAAAATAATAGTAAGCCTTGTCAGTAACATCACCAGCTCCGTAACATACAGAAATATTATTTTAAACTGCGATAAAATGCACATATTACCTGTGTTACATTTTTCTTCTGCAGATAAATAGAAAATGGAAACTTTCCTCTAAAGTGAGAATTTGGAATTCTCAGGTCTCCTGAATACTTAAGCTGAAAAATGAAGCTACTTGTAAATTTACTCTAAAATTTGTGAAGTCAAAAATTAATTTGTAAGTCAGTTAAGATTAGATTTTCAAGCCTATTCTGTTTCCTGTCTATGTGCACACCTGTTTAATTGCCACTATACCTGGTTTTCTTCATAAACTCAGGGCATAAATTATACAGCTGTGTAATTTTCAAAGGAGCATGCAATGCATTTTAGCAATTGCTCTTGGAGGAGAAACGTACTTACTTTAACCTTCCTATTGTGTGATCTGTATCCAATTCAGCATTGTCCTAATTTCACATCAGCTGCTAGCTCTTCTTTCCCCAGAACACTAAAACTGTATTTCTGCTACTAAAAAACGACTACATTGCATATATATTCATGCTGATTTGGATTATGTCAGCCATTCATATAAGCTGTGGAAACAGTAATTTCTGTGATAGTTTGGAAATACATGGTATTCAATAAATCACAAATGAGGCAACATAATCAAGAAGATTATCTACACTCCGTTTCCAATGACTAGTCGACACTGCCATGGTATGTACGCTGCGAAGAGGAAGAGTTTATATGAAGGGAGGAAGTTACAAAACTGACAGGAAAAAATGATGCTGGCCAGAGCCCGTTATCAGGCCTTACTCCCGGGCGCCCGTTGGGTACAGCCAAGGGACCCTGAAGCGACTTCACCTCCTCTCTCAAGTCTCTCTCAAGGCTCCGGGAGCCGCTCAGTGCCAGTCTCAGAGAGACTCCAGGGGACGGCGGCGAGCGCCAGCCGCGCGCCGTGGGGGGCGCCGGGCGGTGGGGTGCGGGCAGCAGGGGCTTACCTGAGCAGAGGCTGCAGGAGGCCAAGGCCAGCAGCACCACGCACACCAGCTGGGCTCTCATCCTTGCTGTGCCGCCCTCTAGAAAGTAAAGTCCATAAATCCTGGGGAAAGACGGAGAGAGAGAGAGACAGAGAGAGAGAGAGACAGAGAGAGCCCCGCCGCTCCGCGCCCTCTGCACGCGCGCTGGCGGACAGCTGCAGCACCAGACGGGGCGACCGGACCCTTCCCCAACTATATAAGCCGCGGGGTGATGTCACGGCGGTGCTGCCATCGCCTCCCAACGAAGCGCCCTCCCTCCTCCCCCTCCACCCCCCGACACCCGCTCCCGCTGCCCCCTCCCCGCCGCTCCGCGCCCGCCAGCGCTGACGCCACTCGCCGCCTGACGCACGCGGAGCCCCGCGGGGCGCGCAGCGAACCCCCGCACACACCGGCGCGGGTCGCGGAGGGAGCGGGCTTTTCCCGAAAGGGAACTCTCCTCTGATTTGGAAAAATGTCTCGAATTTTTTTTTTTTATTATTATTTTTTTTTTTAAGTTCCCGTCGCTGCTCGGACCCCCGGCGCGTGCTGTGCGCTGAGTCGGGGGCGGGAAACGGCCGCGCCTAAGCCCGAGCATCGCGCGTAGCGGGTTGTCGTCTGAAGCGCTTTGTCTGCTATCTGTTCTGCCTTTCCCTGCAGCGAGTGAGAAACATGAAAAGAGAACCGCACACCGGTCACGGGCAGGGGTGTGAGACCGGGCAGGCACAGGGCTGTTAAACCGGGTACGGGCACGGGGGTTGTGACAGAGATACAACCCTGGGCATGGGCAGGGGTGTTACATTGGGCACAGGTAGCAGAAAAAAAAAAAAACACCAAAAATAACAAAACAAAACCCTAAGTCTGTGTGAGAGTGAGCGATAGAGAAAGATAACGGGAAAGTCTCTTCATAAAGATTTTTTTCGTAGATGTGCAAAAAGATTTAATACTCGTCACGGCGAGACCCCCTCTTACTTCTGAAGAGTTCTTGCCGTCAGCCAGCAGCTCAAGACATGAATATGTACTTTTCCCTATTGATTTTTACAGCAGATACCTTTCCACCGGAACGGCCAGCAAAGAGCAGGCTCCGTGAACAGCATCCAGAGCTCAACGCGCAGCGAAGCACGCAGCGCACCCGCGGCGGGGGCAGCGCGGCGCGGGGGAGGGGGCAGCGGGCTGCTCTGGCGGAGGGGCCGCCGTGTGCTCATCTCCCGCCCTGCCCTCCCTGCCTGCGCGGAGCCGGTGTCTGTTCCGGGCTCTCCTGAGCCGTGAAAACCACGGAAATTACCCGAGGTAGAGGATAGGGCAGGCTAATCTTTAACGTGTGAGTATACAGACGTAAAGCTGAAGACTCGCGTCAGCCTCTGCTTTTACTGTGATTTTTCTCAGAGACAAATGCTCCATCTGTTGAATGCAGATATTACGATGCGGAACATTTTGATCTCTGTGAATACATTAAAGGACAGATACACATGCCAAATACAGCAGGAACACAGTCCCTTGGGTAGTAGATTCTGCTAGCGTGGATGTTCTCTTCATAAAGTTTCCTTTAACATGCAAGGAGCACTGACGGGTGCTGCTTTCTTCCCATACCCTCTGTGCCTCTCTATGCGACTGAATAGATGCTGCAGAAACAGAAAACATGCAGATAAAAGTTTAACTTCATTCCTTCTTCCCTGAATCAACTTGAGCAGCACAGCAGAATTTAAATTTGAATGCTGTTTTGGTTCATGATCAAATAAACAAACATGAGTGCATTCCAGTGGTATTAGCTGTTTTGAGAACACGGACTTTTGCGTACAGTTGGGAGAACATCTTTCTGTCCTACTAAGGGAATTTAAAAACAAACAAAGCCCCCAGAACACGTTTAGCGCATTATGTATGGCTGCACTAGTCTGCCAGAAAGTTTCAGCTATCTCTCATCTGCCTTAGCATGGAGGTTAGATTATATAGCCACTCAGACTCCCCTCTAGTCCTATTTTTTATTATTTCCACGACGTATAATGACCAATCTGCAGCTGATTTTACTCTGTGGGTGTTCTGCAGTTCAGAAAGCTCTATGAATGGGAATCATATTTCATAGATATTTTCTAGTGCCTACTTTATGTCACAGATTTCTTCAACAGTGTAATTGCCCATATTCTTATGTAACTGGCATTTATAGAAATGGAGTTTTATTTTTTCCTCAGGTAGAGAGTAATTGCTATTTTTCCTGCCATTAAAATCTTTGATCACCTAATTGTTGTCCTTTTTTTTGTCTTTTTTTTGTCCTTTTTTTTTTTTTTTTTTTTCATTCTGACATACTACTTATTAGTGATTTCAAGAGCATGAGTCTGTGGTATGTGACAGACCTGGATCTTTTTTATCATTGCTTTGGTTTCGCCTTCCCTCCCCCCAGGAAAATGACAAGGCAGAAACTTCTGTCTTAAAAATCTTTGCTTTCTTATCACGTTGAATGCTCTCAACATACTATCTTCAAGTCCCCTGGATCAGGCACAACTGACTTTGGACAATTATTATTTTTTTTTTTCTCAACAGAACTGAACTGTCTTCTATTTCTCAGATGCTCTTTCACTTTTTCTACCTCTTTCCTGTATCTATAGCTTCTACTGCTGCATTAGGTATTACACACTAGGAATTTTAACCCTTTCAACAGTTAATTCCCTACGTCACCTTGGGTTCCCCAAGTCATCTTCATATTATGCTTCTCCTAATGAGAAATGTGCTCCAGAGCTTTTATAAGAAAAAAAAAAAATCCTCTGCAGATCTGTCTCTCTCTCTCCCCCTCTTTCTTTTTAAATGCTCCTCAGCTAAAGAGAACATAACTATTTATTAGTGTCAGTCAGACTGGGAAACTCAGCTCATCTTTATTTGCCCTTAACATTCAATTCAAATAGCCTGTCCAGGCCTACAGGTCAGCTCCACTCACAACTGCAAGGCATCTGAAGATGATGAAACAATTAGGCGAATGGCATATTCATGAAAGACCAGATACATGAATCTGCATTTACTTTGTCACTGGAACATAAAACTGTCATAACATACAGATGACACGAAACACAAAAGCTGTCATCACCAAACCATGGTGAAAACCATTCTGCTAATGATCCTGAGTTTTTTTTAACGTTTTTTAGCCAAACCTTGCCATAATTACAGAAGTATGGAAACTAGAAGAGGAGTCATTCTAGAAGTGGTCATCAAATCAGAAATTTGTACAACAAACTGGCATAAGATACTCGCTCACAACCTCAAATTAGTTCCGGTGATTACGCTGCTTTGCTTTGCGCCTACAATAATCTGGCTGTTAGCAGTTTGGATTAATATGCTGGGCAGAAATCTGGTGATTCAAATTAATTTCTATCATGTCAGCTCAAGGGACAATAAGCTCAAGCAAAGCATCAGGACAGACAGGGAAGAGTATTCGAAACACATTTAAAGCACAGTCAGATGCTGCAGCTGAATTTGCCATCTTTCTTTTCTCAGCATCTTTCTCAGAGCTTAAAATATGCCTAGGGTTTTTATTCTGTTTGATCAGGGCAGTGATGCTCAAAAATTGATAGTATATTCACCTGTGGAAAAACCGGGAGACCACCTGTGCTGAAGAAGATACCAGAACAAAGTATAAAGGAGATGATGCGTAATACACTGGATCATTCCTAAGTAAGTAAAACATTAACCATCCTCTACTTTGAACACATCTCCTTTAGCCATTATTTGATTTAATTTTTTAGATTTGTGAGGTTCTGCACTTTAAGGAAACCTTAAGGAGTCAACTGAATAATATTGAAGAATTTACTGCTGTAGGAAAGAAAAAACACACATAAAGAACCATATTATTGCCTGAATCAGAAATATTTCTTGATGTGCAGCAAATCTATGCCACATTTTGTAAGAAGCTTCAAATCAGCAGAAATTTCTTTGATGTCTAATGAGCTATTTTTTTATGTTTTAAAGGTCTGGGGTCTGAAACTGTGAAAGTGGCATTCTGTGTTGCCTCTTCATATGAGGTCTACGTGTGTAGCAGAGCTTTTATTCTTGATGCTTTGACTCTTCAAACAGCAACATCTCAGTACCCCAGGGGATCATGGTTCTCAAATCTCAGAAAATTGTAAAGTATCAGCTCCACAGAATTATTTGAAGTATCATTTCTTTTTCTTTTTCTTTTTTTTTTCATTAAAGCACAGCCATTACATTTTCAGGATTTTGAGATTCTCTAATCCTTCTCCTGACAAAACAGATTCTGTATTCCCATTACTATAAAGCAAATACAGCATGTATGCATTTGCATACTTACAGTTGAAACCACTAAAAATGTGAAACTTTTGATCTTATATATGTGTAACTGTTTGGAAATTGTTTAGGAAGAGTAATTTTGGATTAAAAAAGGCCATGAGAAAACAATCTTCCCTCCTACTCCAAATTTCCATTCCTTTTTTTTTTTTTCTTTTTTTTTTTCTTCCCACTTTTACTGGAATCGTCCTACCTGAGAAAGCAAACGGTGCAGTTAGAAGTGCCACCACAGTGTGTCATGGGAGTTATGCTTTGGACACTTCCTCCTCACTTTCACCTCTCTGCAATGCATTCCCAGACCAGACTACATCTTTCTCATTCTCTGATTGCACATTTTCCCCAAATACCCGAGTTAATCAATTTTGCATTTCTCTCCAGTGAGCTATGAATATTTTAATTTAAGTTTCAGGATATAATATAAACAATGGACATGGGTGAAGAGCCTGATATAACTGTCAAAGACTGCATATTCATGTAATCCACTGTTCATCAGAGTGATCGTGTTTTGAAATTCCATGTTAAACTGACGAAATAGTTACAAGATGCAAAATTATTGCTTTACTAGTGCTACTCTTGGACTGATCAGATAACAATGATTACCCACAATTTTTTAAAGCAAAATTAAATTGGTCTGAATTCAGAGGGGTAACTTTTTTCCAATGATACTTAGTTTTTGCCTGCAGTCATTCTTCAGTTTTCCCTGGAACATTGTAACTGAAATTTGCATTATGCACTGATATATTACACTGGCTTATATATGTCACATAAGTAGGAATTGGACTCCACACAGTGAAACTTTTGGCATCATTCTGTTTTGTCTTTCCAGCCACCTTCACAAATTTCTTAAATAATCATGCTGTTTCCTTGTACCCAAAAGAAAATTTCACCTTAACTAGTATTTAGAAATCAGACAGCCATTAAAAGGTTTTGAGTTAAAATTACTGAGGAATATTTCCTCTGTGCACAGTAGAGAGGCAACATGTTATTATTACTGTAAATCACTAATGTTATGCTGAGACCTTAATTTTTACCAGATGCAGTTCTTCACAAGGCATCCTTAAGAGGTTTCCTAACAAACAGTAACCTCTTTTTTGATTTTTTTTAAATATATTTTTTAACAAAAGGGAGCCTCAGGAGTCATGAACAGTCTTCCACAGTTCTTCTGTTGCAACATGAGAAAAGACTAAGAATCACTGCCTCATTTCACAGAAGTGTTGCCCTTACTCAATAAGGAGCATTTTTCCTTATCTTCAGAAAATTTCCTTAAGCAGGAGAGAAGCCCTAGTTTTAAAATTTGTTCTTCATATACAAGGTGCTTGTTTTGACCATTTATGAGTAAAGCATTTAAAAATCATTGTTAAATCTTACTGGTTTTGATTTAGCAGTAATCCTCAGAAGCAAAATATGAATTCAAAGAGCTGTGGTTTCAATACTGTGCCAGCGTGCACATTCCAAGTATACACCCCTTCTGCAACTTCCAGCCTTTTACCTATGAGGGATGGAAAGCATCTCTGTAATTTGCACATCAGTGAACTGAAATTTGCATGCATAGCATTTAAGAAATTCCTTGGAGATTGAAAAGCAGACATCCCAATACAGACAGACAAAGTGGTAATATGAATACATGTTACAACAGCAAACATGGGCAACCAATCATTTACAACATAAGCAAAAACATAACTGACGAAGAAAGCAAGCAGCCATTCTGAAAAATAAAATAAGGGTTTGCATCTGAAGAATATTTCATATTTGCATAACACCTTTCAATTTCAGTGCTTTGCAAACATTAATTAACTATAGCCAAGTCTGAACTAGAATACAGCTTATAAATATACACTGCTGTGAGGAAAAAAAAAAAAAAAAAAAAAAAAAGAATACTTGTCATCTATGGCAGTCTATACCAGCCTTGTTTTTACTGCTAAATCACAGGGAATGCTGAAAAGCTGCAATCTTTACCTCTATCTCTTATCAAAACTATCCTTCATCAAAACCATCCAGAGCAGTGCATCCTCCTGGACAGGTGTCAGGATAGTAGTTCCACATCTGTGATTGCCATCCATATCATAATGGCATCAAACCTTGGTTTACTCACTCCTCTCTCCCCCCTCGTCCTCCCAGCAGAAGTATGTTAGACTGGCAAGAAAACAGTTGTGCTGTTGTAACTGCAGGTAAACTAGGGGATTCAGTGAGCAGAGAGTGCTCACACCCCAGATTAACATGGTGATGTCAGCTGTGCTGTGTGCTGTAGACATGATCTCAGCTTCAAACCACCCCCCTGCTGCATTGATTTATGCTACTGGAGCCATGTTTAATTGAGACCCAGAGGGAACTGTTTTCTAATCACTCGATGATGTAGCCCCAATCCTGCAAACACCTTCATACATGCCTAATTTAAAGAAGATGACTAGCATGACTCAAATGCCAAAACTTAAGCTTGTCTGTATCTGTAAATTTGATGTGCACACACCAAGGAACATGAATTGTTGATTTAAATCATAAAGCCTGGATTGCGACTCCTAATTTTGGTGAGATACACAAAATTTTGGTGAGATACCTGGGCAATACTTCAGGCATCGACTGAAATGATGTTAGCAGTCAAAGATTAAAAATGCATTTGAAGAGGATTACATTTACCTGGTGGTGCTTTGTAACATTTCACACTGTTGGTTGAAACTGAAACTTTTTATTATCAGGAATAAATATATAGGGCAGAGAGACAAAGTTCAGTTTCTTCCTTCTTTCCTCCTTATTGTCCGCCATCTCCCCTGGATGAACAAGTGCTCCAGCTCGATTTGCCTGATATTCACTGTTAGGGCTAGCAAGTAAAGGATAGCTTTGCATAAATGTAACTGCAATAATCTTACTCCATAGGGTCATGAGTAAGGCAAAGCTCTGGAAGTGAACCTCTCTGCCCCTGTTTCAATAAATATCAAAGGAGAAAGGTTTATTTACACAGACAAGGTGCCTCTCCTGTGTGAACAGCCAGCTGAGGTCTTAATGCAGAAAGAATAATGTTAGATAGCATCCTTATAGAGCTAAGGGGTGTTAGGGATTGTGAAGGAGCTCAAAAACTTAGCAGGTGTTACGTGCTACCTATGGCAGGCTTACACAGATACAGCAAATATAGGTAGCTCCTCCTCCCCACAGTCCAAAGCCACAGAAGAAGGATGTGCATCACAGACCAATGCCTCAGTTGAAGTGGCAGACAGACTTTATTAACCCTCATTATGGGTTTTCAGATATTAACTCTTACTGACCTGACCATCTTTACCACTCTCCAAAGTTTCTCAGAAAAATAAACATTAGAGGTAAGGACTTGGCTATTATAGTTCAGATATAACACTGACTTCATCAGATAGTCTGTGCTGGGTGATCCTGCACATTTTATTTTGTGGCATAGAGCTTGCAGTTATGTTTTGAAATGCTTACAGTGTGCAAACACCAGCACCAGCATAACACAGCCTACAGCCTTTGTGCCAGGGTAAGATTCAATACATTTCTAACAGTAATTTTCACTATTGAGGAGAGAAAGGGATGCTTCTCTGCCATGCGTAACAACCATTCCAGCTCCTCCCTGTCACCGTACACTGCAGCTAGATTTCATTCATATTTGCAGTGTTGAACCTGTACTTTTGCATATATACTTTAATGGTAGCAGTTTCTTGCCATATCATCCCCTTTGTGGTTATTGCAGCTGCTTGTATATGCCAGTCCCAGTCAGCCCCAGTCTGGTTGGTTGGGCACCCAACCAACCAGATTATTATTTTTTTTTAGTAAGGCCTTCAAGTCATCACACAGGCTTACGTAGTCAGTCATAATCACAGTCAAGGATTGACCATCTTCTAGCACAAGGGAGTGAGGTTTAAACTCAGAAAATATCCATATGTAATAAAATCAGTGGGAGTTAACTGTCTAAAAAACTTTATGGATTTGGACTGAGGCAATGCTAAGTCAAAAGCCTCTATACCTTTCTATTAGATAGCTATATTTCCATTATACTGCTTCAGGAATTAGGATACTAGCAGCCAGCAGGATGGGGAAGAAACCAGTGGAGTATATTCCTTTTATCCTCTAGAGCTTAGGTGCCTGGGCCTCAGGCAATTTTCTTCCTGAAATAATAATTAACAAATTAGCTGGGAAAAAATACATACTTGACCAAGAGGCACAAAAGAGTTTCACAGGAACAATCATTTACAAGGAGGCAAGTCTCCTCCATTGTAAGGAATTATACCCCACTTCAATACAGGATTAACATCTTCAGGAGAGGATGTAGGTCTGGACATACCTCTCTCTGCCGTGTAAACTGTGTCATCCTGCTGCTTCTTTTTGGTTTGTCAGATGCAAGCATGCATCTCAATGTGGTTTTCCCCCTTTTGAAAAACTTCCTGATACTAGCTAGTCTAGAATGCCATTTCTGGCACCTCTGTCAGAAACATTCAGGCATGTAAAATCCTACTAAAGCTTCCGTTACAGACCTATGTTCCTTATTGGAACTAATGCTACATTTGTGAAAGAGCAAATGCCTTAGATTTTTGAAGGAC